>NC_052051.1:17188772-17488772 GCF_903992535.2 Arvicola amphibius
TGGCTGTTCTTTGACTCACTAATGAGAACTCCATGACTGTGAAAAATTAGAATATTATAGACCCAGAGCTAAAAATCTTCTTATGCTATTTTTAGTTCCCTTAATTGCTATTTATTTTCCACCTCTGTAACTGACTTAACATCCTCTCAACTGTCAAATATGACTTTTGTACTGTATTAACTTAGAAGACAGTGATATTCTCCCAACAAAAGGTAAGACTATCATCAGATAGCATCTGAAACATAAAGCAGAAATCTACCTGCTCTAGTATAACCTGCCTATAATTCCAACCCCACCCATGTATTTGTGAACTAGATTGATGTATGCCTGCCTTTTGTTCTATAGCTATACAAGTTCATGTAGCCACATCAATGGTGGAACAAATGGTTAAAGACAACCCGAATCCCTCTTCCTAAGCCATGGTCTCTCATATTTGACGCATGATAAACAACCTTTAAGGGAGAAAGGGTTAAGTTCTGTCCAATAGAACATGAGCAGAAAGTTATGTACTAAGTTCCAGGTCCTATCATTAGAAGGGGCCACCTAGGCTTTATCCTTTCTCTCTTCCCACAAACATGGTGGTCATGCACCATGTTAGACTATGGTGGCAGTCATACACCACGTTGGACCATAGCAGTGGTCATGTGCCATGTTGGAGTATGTGAAGTAAGGCAACGTGATTAGAGATAGAACAGCAGCAGATACAGAGGCATCCTGAATTCCTGGGAAACCAGAAAAATAGAACAGCTATACCAGCTTAGAGAATAGAGAAGAACGGAGGGAGGGAGAGAGACTGGTTTCCTTTGGAGTTTCCCTTATCAGATGAAACTCTATCCCAATGAATACAATTTCAATTGCATTTCCATTTAGCCTTTGATTCCATAGGCCCACAAATATGAAGAGTACAAAAGGTCCTATCTGTCCCCATTCAACTCTTCAAATCTTACTGCAGGTCATACCCAGGTGAGGCAAACCCTGGCTTTCAATCAGTAAAGCTAAGAACAGTGTGAAAAGAATTGCCTGCAGAATTATATGCCAAAGACTTCTATTATTACCATATCACTATGTCAAAATTGAAAGGCATGTAAGATTTCTCCAGAGAGGCCGTCCACAATGCATTGCAGAACTGTGTAGGTGTTTTGTGAAACGTGTTTTATTCAAGGTAAGATATACAACACTAACATTATTGAAAGAAATTGAGGGTCTGGTCTTCTTTTTTTAATGTGTTCATTATTCACGTTATAGTCCTTTAACAAAAAGTCAAGTCATATACATATGCAATTTAATTTAAGATTTTATTTTACCTGCTATTCATCTTGGGTGTCCAATGAAGAAGAAATATTCCCTTATTATTCTTATATTAGTTTCTGACAGTTCAATTTCTCTGACTGCCATGCTTCAGACAACCTCCATTGAAAAAGCATATAGGTAATTGCTTTGATCAAAATTTCATGCCAAATCTTTTAGGTCCCGTGTAGATTACAGCCTCTGAACAGAATTCCAGAGAATGGAACGTGCAGAGGCAAGACTGGAAAAAGCATCTCCATCAAAACCGTGGCTGCACATTAGGAACCTCCAGGAGCATTCAGACACACTTATGTCCAGATCTCACCAGGAGTTTCTACAAGTCCAATGAAACTAATGAGGGATTCTGGGCATCAGACCGGTGCAGAGCCAGTGCTGGGCATCACTGACTTGAGAGCCTCATGGGCTAGGGTAGGAGGAACCCTGGGGGTGGCAACTCTGTCATATCACTTTATTTTGTTTTGCTACATTTTCCAGCTTTATGGAGACAATCACATATCATACAATCCACATAGTTAAACTTTATGAGTCAGTATACTTTAATATATTCATAGGCTTGTATAAATATGATCACAACCAATTATAGAATACAATATTTTCCCTTGGGATCTAGAAGGGACTGATCCCAGGGTACCTAGTAGACCACACTACAGAAATGATCAAATCTCATATAAAACATAGTATTTGTATATAAAGTTAGTCTCTCATCTTCTTATTTACTGTAAGTCATCTCTCAATTATATAGATACTATAATATAAAGGCTATGCAAATATTTGTTAAACTGTGCTCTTTATGGACTAATGACAAGAGAAAAAGCACACATGTTCAGTGGAAATGACTCTTTAAAATACTTTCAAGAAGAATCATGGATACAGAGAGCCAACCCTTTCATTACCCTGAAAAAAAAAAAGCTTAGTACCCTTCAGGTTTTGGTGTATGTACAACCTTGCCACCAACAATCAACACCTAGGCAACCACTAATCCATTTCTTGTGGCACAGCTGTTCATTTTAGGCAATTCCTATCAATAGAATCACCTTTTCGTTTAATGTGCTTTCTGCATATTGTAACATGTATCCATATTTGCACTCTTTTTATGGGTGGATAATATTCAACTTTATTATATATACTAGAGCTTGTTTAGCCATTTATAAATGAGTAGGCAGAGGGGTCCTGTCTACATTCTAACTCTTAACAATATGAGTATCCCTAGTATGAACATTCACATAAGTTTTTTGATGGATTTATTTTGTTTCTGATAGATATGCGCCTAAAACTAGAGTTCTTAGATCATACGGCTCTATAACTGTTTGAGAAGCTGTCAGAATGCTTTCCAAAGTGACTGTACTATTTTGTTGATGTTGTTGATGTTTGCACCAACAGAGTGAGAGGGTTCAAGCTTTTCTAGGTCTTGCCAAGGCTTGCATGTTTTTTTTTTTTTTCTGCGACAGCCATCCTACTGGGCATTGTCTTCATGGTTCCTGTGAAATCCTCAGCAATGGTTCCCATTTCTCTGACAAACTTCAGATTCTCATCTCTAAATGGCGTGATAAGAGCCATGCCACGATGTCCCCACTGAAGTTATGTGAAACCGGATATGGAAAGTACACCATTTAAAACAACCTTCTTGGACATAGACAAGATAGTTCGTGAGAGCTGTAATTAGGTGAGAAGCTGAAAAGGCCAGACTTGGGGCTAGGGATGTAGCTCAGCAGTACAGCACACAAGAGGCCCTGGGCTTAATCTCAACCGCCAGAAAAAAATAACTAAATGAGAGGAACTAAAACAGAAGGAAAATTCCTCAAGTTGGCCATTTCTATCCAAGGAATAAGGATTTCCCAAAGCCTGTACATAGTGAATATCTTCTCACTTAAAACTGAGCTCTGAAAAATTACTTACTATTTAGTTTTAGGTTGTTTTCCAAAGGGGTGGAAGAAGTTTACCATACACAGTTGGGGGCTAGATTCAAATGAGATCATGTAAGTGAAGAATCTGGCACTTGTCATAAAGCAGGAGACCATCAAACACTTTATGAAGTCAAGTTCTTTGCATCTAAGTTAGAAAATAACAGAAGTAAAGCAAGGAATAGCTTTGTGGGATTGGAAGGACTTGGACCCAGATAAAATGGGAGCTGTTTCTCCAGACACTGGGGTTGTGAAAGAACTGCCTTAGGATGTGCCATTCTTCACATAAGTTGCCTACAGAGCTAGAACATAGGCTTCATGGAGTGTAGAGCAGTTCCAAGGAGAAGGATTCCCTGGGCTTATTGAAGGGAGATACCTGACAGAAAACAACAGAAGCCTGGATCTTCTAATTCTCTGCTCATTCTTTTACCCTAGACATGACTTCTTGTCGCAAGGTGGTTCACACTGTAGGTAGGTACACCACCTTAGAGGGGCATAAGAGGAGGACACGTCTAGAGACTGTCCAGTTATCTATTAAACCAGAATGTCTCAGATTTTAATGTGTACATACATTACCTGGGAATTAGTAACAATGCAAATTCTGAGCCAGCAGGACTGGGCCATGCTCACAAATCTGATGTTTTAACAAGCTCCCCAGTGATGCCTATAAAGTTCAAAAGCCCACATCTAGAGAACAAGATATTAACTCTCTCTCTCTCTCTCTCTCTCTCTCTCCTCTCTCTCTCTCTCCTCTCTCTCCTCTCTCTCTCTCTCTCTCTCTTTCTGTGTGTGTGTGTCTGTATGTGTGTAAATGTGCCCCATTAACCCACCTGCCTCCGCCTTCACAGTGCTGAGAATACAAGTACACACCTTGTTTTTTAAATTTCTTTAAAAATGTGTATCCTAGAGATCAAAGTCAGAGGTTTACCAGCTGAGCCATCTCTCCAGCCCCAACCTTATCATTTGGGATTTATTTGTTATTATTATTATTATTATTACTATCATCATCATCATCATCATTACTGTTTGCTGTGGGATAATGCTCCTGTACACTGTAAAGATTTGTCACTCATATTGGTTTAATAAAATGCTGATTGTTCAGTAGCCAGGCTGGAAGTATAGACAGGGCAATCAGACTAGGACAATTCTGGGAAGAGGAAAGACAGAGATGCAGTTGCAAGCCAGATGCAGAGAAAGCAAGATGAGAATGCCTTATTGAGAAAAGGTACCAAGACACGTGGCCAAACATAGATAAGAATTGTGGATTAATTTAAATCATAAGAGGTAGTTAGTAATAAGCCTGAACAATAGACCAAACAGTTTATAATTAATGTAAGCCTCTGTGTGTTTATTTGGGACTGGATGGCTGTGGGACCAGCCGGGACAGAAACTTCCGTCAACAGCTGTTGCTGCTGCTGGTGGTAGTGGTTGCTTGATTGATCTTTTAGGTATGTTTTGTTTTGTTTTGGATTTTTTTTTTTTTAGTTAGACTTGAGAAAAGCCACAGCTGTGTAAACTCTAGAATGTAAAAGAGGAGAAGACAGATGTAAAAAGATATAAGAAGTTCCTGAAAACCTTACTAACTGTTCTGAGTCTAAATTGCTTCCTGAACTTCATTAAGCATACCTCCCCTTCTTATCCCTAGCCAAGGCATGGGACCTTAATAATTAGGTTAAATTTTTAAATGAGTGAAGATGTACCAGTGTCAACATCTTTGCTCTGTTGTTTAGAGCTGTGTGAAATGCTGCGTCTGGATTATTCTTGTGGCTCCGAATCCCTTCATATTGCCTCTTATACTTCAATGTGAAGCTGCAATTATCTCAAAATAAAACTTTACTTAAAACATTTATACTTAAAATTGATAACTAATAAAATGATAACTAATTCTTCAATAAATTACAAAAATTTCCCCTGTAGGTTTTCAACAGTTGAAAGGGTACTATGAAAACATTGCCCCCATTCATAGAGAACAGAAGGCTAACTTGATGTGTGGATGAACTCTAACCTACTCTTACAACTGGCCAAGTCCTAGCCCATCAGAAACAGTCAACTATTCCAAGCATATTAAAATAAAGCAGATGGGATCTCTCTACTCCTACTTCCCATAAGTTGCATCCTTTATTTATAAATATACGCTACCCATGTGGTGGAAGAGAGTTTTCTAAACCATCTTTTGGTTCAGAATGCTGCCTCATCTATAAAGCCAATTAAGATCTGCAAAACTAGATTCGCTGTTAAGTTTGCCTTGCAGCAGAACTTAGTCATGTTGTTGGTCAGCAGATTGTGGAAAGGTTTTAATGACAAATAAAAATATTCAAGGAAGAAAAATGACTCAGGTTGAGTTTCAGTAATGGTGGAAAGAAAGGAGAGGTATAGTAAAAGCTATTTAAATAAGACCCATGTCCCACTTGTTGGGCAATCAGAAATACACACGTCTGGAATATAATCACAGCACGTACATTTGTTTCTAACTTTCTAACACACTCGTTGAAAGCAAGGAGAGAGCAAAGTGGAGAATGGAAGGTGCTAGGGGAGACACTGACAGGAGCAAAATAAAAAACCACATAAGTGAAGCTGAGAGCTTCTAAGTGATGCCTCCCACCCGGTCAAACTCTGATGTACAGAATTGAAGTGATAGATTCTCAGGCAATGAAAAATGTTGGGCAGGAGGCATGTGATAAAGTCAAGACTTACAGCATTTGCCCACTCCCATGGTATAAAAATCCCCACCGGGGAACAATTGCAGGCCATTAATATGATACCATCTTTCACAGAGGTGGAAAGAGGAGCATACCCAGTGAGCTCTCAGGCCTTGAGAGCTGCCATACACTGTGGTCCTCTGGGTCATTTTCTCCCTAAGATCCTTATTTCATTGCTAAAGAGCTGAAACAAAGAAGGAAGATGTCTTGTCTGTGTTTATAGAGCCCACACAGGGTAGAAGTCAAAGGTAAATCACAGAAGTCCTCAGACCACTGTCTTTCTAGGGCATCCTCTCCCTTTATTAATAACCTTAATTTGAAATCACAGTCCACATTTCCAGACTCCCTTGCAGCTAGTGGTGGCTATGTAACATTATATAGACAATAAAACAGAAATATATTAATTTTTAAAAATAAAACTAGACAGAATAACCTTATATAATTTTAGCTGTTCTGCATCTTCTTGGCCTCTTGGAACCAAATTAAAATCTCATCACAAAGGGACCAGATGAAGTGGTTTGAATATAGATTGCCATCACCAAAAATTCACCCTGAGGCTTGGTCCCAAGTTTGAGATGTGCTAGAGCCTCCAGAAGAAAATGATTTTCTCACAGAAGTACACATTTGCTCCCACTGACACCTCCCCTTTGTCTCAAACATGTCCTCTTTTGCAATGCCCCTTACTGCTCTCCTGACACAGGATCCCACCTTCCATATTATAAAACAGTAGAGGTCCCCACCAGCTGTAACCACCTGCCCTTGAGTTTTTCAGCTTCCAAAACCATGAAGTGAAATAAACCTCTTTTGCTTATAAAATAAGCCGTCTCAAATATTTTTGTTACTGCAATGTAAGGCATGCTTATACATCTGATGACATCAGGATTTCCAGCAAGTCCTCTCACAAGCTGCACCAAGCCGGAGCTACTGCCTTAGTGGAAGAAATGATCCCCAGCTTGGTTGAACACTGTAGGCAGGCCTGTGTTTCATGAAGCCAACTGCAATCCCAGCTGCTACCACACACCTCTGGTCAGACAGACAACAAATTGGAAACATCCTCCAAGCTTCACATCTAGCATAAATATGTTTCCCTGTGGAGTTCTGTAGTTTGGTGTACGTGTAAGGAAGTGGCTCATATTTTAGTGAGGCCTTCTGAGACTTCAAAAGCACCCGTTCTTTTGACAGTCAGCAGCTGTGTGATTGCCTTGTAGTGGGTCTTCGAGAGGCTGAACTTACTGAATTTAGTTGGAATCAGAATTAAGGAGTAGGACATGTTTAAAAATCAGATTCCAGTTTGGAGATCCATTTAATTATGTTGTAGCTTACAAATTCAAAAATATTTGAGCTGGGAGAGACAGCTCGGGGGTTGAACATGCTTGCTCTTCTAGAGGGTATGAACATAGTTCCCAGCACCCATGTCAGGCAGCTCGCTCATTATCACTCTAGGGGATTTGACATCCTTTTCTTGACCTCCAGAGGCACACACACACACACACACACACACATTTTTAAAATAAATCTTTTTTATATCAAAATATTCAGGCTGGCTGAGCCTGTAAATATAGCCAGATTTCGCACCTGTTTTTGAGCAAAACTTACCAGGTGTTTTGTTTCTGCCTTCCCGTCTCCAATTCCAGTATCTGAGGGTGAAGTTTAGAATATTCTTCCTCATTCTCTAGTCCTTTGGTGCTGATGGGGGCCACACAGGCATTGGACTTCATGTCTTGAACACCCACCAGATTCTTGGTTTCTTCACTGGTGGACTACCCAGCCAGTACTCATAAGCCAATACTGTAAACCCTCTTTTGTGGTGTGTGTGTGTGTGTGTGTGTGTGTGTGGTGTGTAGATGTAATCATTCTGTCATTGTGAATTAAATCATGTGGTCTGGAGAACGACACTTGGAATTTTTTCTTCTCACTCTGGTCACATGATTTAGTCAGTGGTGGTGGTGCAGGGAGGCAGAGGTAGGTGGATTTCTGTGAGTTCAAGGCCAGTCTGGTCTACAGGGCAAGTTCAGGACAGCCAAAGTTACAAAGAGAAAACCTGTCTCAAAAAGCCAAAACAAAAAAAAAAACAAAAATAAAAGTAAATTTTATTAAAATGTCATCCTGCAATAATAATCATTCTATCTTCTGTGTCATATAATAACTACAGTAACAAAAGTACGTATTTGAAACAAGACTTAAAACTTAAGCATTTGCTTCTTCTCCTGGATTATTTCCACAGTCCCTTCCCTCACCATTGTCTCATCCTAGTTTGGGATTCCACAGGGCAAGAGTGCTTTCTCTTTGAGTGTGTTATTGGAAAACACTCTCTGCTCTTCTTTACATAGGAACTACAGAAAGAAAAAGCCTTTAACGTGGTGTTTTTAGTGTTTCTAAAGTGCAGTTTGACAATAAATGTCAACCTTTTGTCAACCCCTTGCCCTTAGCAATTTCTAGAAATTTTGCCAAACACTTCCCCTTCGAGTTGCTGAAAATGGATCTTGAATGTGCACAAACTCCTAAACCTTTCAACAGATTTTGCAAGAGAGAAAAACATCATAAAATAACTTACATCTCCAATGCTTCCTAACTAACTGTATGACCACATAAGGGAGACATTCAAAATTGATCTTAAGGATACTGTTAGATAATGCAGGGAAATAATTAGCACATGTGAACAATCAAACACATACAATGTGAGTCCAGTGAATGTATGTGCATATGGAAAGACGTGCACGCAAAGGGGCTTTTGCACAATCTTTCTTTGCTGCTATTTACATTTTAAAACAAATACATTAATGACTTTTAAAAAAAGGAAATTTTATTTTATGTGTATGGATGTCTTGTCTGCATGTATATTTGTGCACCACATGAGTGCCTGATACCAACAGAGGCCAAAAGAGAGGAATGGGTTCCCTAGAAGTGGAGTCACAAGCAGTGTAAGCTGCTATATGGGTGCTGGGAATTGAACCCAGATCTTCTAAAAGAGCAGCCAGTGCTCTTAACCACTGAGCCACCTCTCCAGCCCAGAACATAAAAAAATTTGTTGCTCCACAACCACTGCCTCTTACTACTATGTAAATTATTTTTAATGGCCTTTCAGAACCCATCAAGGATACTGACAGGAAGAAATCTAATCAAATGTGAGCTTTGCAAGTTATTGAGAGAGATAGCAGACACATAAGCTGTTAATGAATGATGATCAGAATAGGCCAAATCAAACCAAACAAAGCCAGGGACAAAGAAGCTGGGAAACGCTATCTGCACAGTACCAGAAAGAGACACTTAGCTTCAAAGTTCCCTGACCAAGAGATAATCTTGGCAAAGCCAGACAACATTAAGAGAAATCACATCAATTGCATTTTTATAAAGGACATGAGCGAGGGCTAGCTCCGTGGCAAAGTGCTTGCCTGATGTGTGGAATCCTCTAGGTTTGATTCCCTAGAACTGCAAAAAACTAAACATTTTAAAACATAAAGAAAGGGAAAAGAAGATGGAAAGAAAGAAAAGGAGTGAAAGAGAGACACGACCAAACTAGAATACGTCCTAGAAAAAAGGTCCAGGAAGACCCAGAGACACATAGAAGCTGGGGGCTGAAAGAGTGGGGAGAGTAGGGACCATAGCGCACAGAGCGCATGGTGGGGGTGGGGGGGGAGGTGAGACAGAAGGCTGAGTTATCTTTAAACACCTAAAGGACTGTCTCAGAAGACACCTGACTTTTGCAGAGCTAGATTGGTAGGAGTCTCAGAAAGACTAATTTTAGTTTAAAATGAGGTGATTTTTTTTTAAATTAAAACTACCCAACAGTACGTCAGTACCCAACAGTACTGCCTTATAATGCAGCAAGACCCCCATCGCTGAAGACATTTGAGCAAGAACAAGGAACTATCAAAATATCCCATAATGGAATTTCTGTTGCCTACGGGAAATTAAACTTCAAAATATTTCCTTCTAGTTCAAAAATATTATGACTCTAGAACGGACAGCTTCCTTGGGGATAGCTGCAAGTCCCCCCACTCACACTTCTTCCCAAAACCCCCTTAGTAAGATATTAACTATGTTGGTTACATCTTCTTCTGAAATCAAGAAAACACTAACGATTAAACTGCACTAGAAGTTGGCATCGTGCCATCAGCTACAATTACCTCTGCGTGAATGAGTCAATGTGACTTTCCCCAAGAAAAGGCTTGCGAGATGGCCAGCACGAGGGTTCATATGATCCTGAACTGTGAACACCACTTCCGGGGAGCCACTGAAAGAGAACGGAAGGATGCTCGAAGGGTCAAGTTCACAATCTTGTGCATCAACAAACCAACCTGCTTCTTGGAGCTCTGGGTTAATTTCCACCCCACGGTCCAGTTCGTGTGCCAATTACTCTCACTGTGTCTTTAATCCAAGGGTGGTTAATGAGCAGCAGACCAAGGCTCTCTCCAAATCCATGAGAGAATGCCCACTCCACAATTGCCAGCCAGCTGTGATGCTGAAATTAACTTGCTCAGCTGGTCCTCCAGATAAAGCCATTTAAAGAGCGCAATGTACCATAGAAAGCAATTTGTTTCCTTAAGATTTAGTACCCCACGTGAAGATTGATTTTGATTTGAAAGACGGGAGCCACTGCAAGGTGAATAATTTTAAGTTTAACGTATTCCTCCTCTCAAGGAGCCAAATGCATTAAAATTAGGTGCAAAGTGCTTCTAATTTGTCAATCACTCCTTGGATAATTCTGTTCCTGTATTATGAGGGAAATTGCCCAAGAGACCTGGCTTTTGGCTCCTTTCATTTCCACTATTCTTTTAACTTGATCATGGATATGGTATGCAAATGTGACTCTACTGCTAGAGGTGGGTAGAGAAAGATCCAAGACAAAAACATCCACAACCCTACATTAAGCCTGCCAGGAGGTCAGAAGTACAACAGGGCTCTTCAGAACTACCACATGTCAAGACGCAGGACAGGATGCTGAATCAAACGGCTGAGGTGGAAGGCATTCGTTCACCCGCCATGTGTGAGTCTGCCAGGGCTGGCTTTTCTTCTCTCCGTGGATGTGCATCAGCATGAGCCTGCTCTGTATCAGAGGCCTACCTGAGCATTAGCAGACTCGAGGCACTGCAAGTGTTCAGATATTGGAAAGACAGGAACATCTCAGCTGTCCTGCCACTCCCAAGAGAAAGTTCAGCTCTGGACCTTGAGACCACAGTTCCAGTCTGAGAGGCTCCCTCTGGAGGAGGAAATGACCTTGGGGAGAGATGATGTGATTAAAAGGGGGCTGGGGGGCGGCTCAGTGGGTAGAATACCACAAACATGAAGTCCTGAGTTCAGACTCCCCATCCCTCATGTACAGGCCTGACCACACACATACTGATAACATTAGCACTGTAGTGATTTGGCAAGCAGGGCCTGCTTTTCGTTCTGCCCAGCTCCCGGCCGCCTGGCTAGCTTATGCCCCAAAATAACAACACACAAACTATATTCATTTAAACACTGCCTGGCTGGCCCATTAGTTTCAGCCTCTTATTAGCTAATTCTCACATCTTGCTTTAACCCATATTTAGTAATGTGTGTAGCATCACAAGGTGGTGGCTTACTGGGAAAGATTCAGCATGTATGTCCTGGTGGCTGGCTCCATGACATCTGTCTCAGAGAGGAGAGGCATGGCGATTGCCTAACTTCCCTTCTTCCCAGCATTCTGTTCTGTCTACTCCACCTATCTAAATCCTGCCTTATCAAAAAGCCAAGGCAATCTCTTTATTAAGCAATGAGAGTCCTCCATCACTTGCTGGAAAAGAGACAAGTTAGAATTACATAAAACACAACCCTCCCCTATCGCCACCCTTCCCTAATCATGGGCACTTCAGGATCCCACACCTCCTTCTGCCTTTACCCCATCCATATATCTGTGTATCCTATAGTGTCTTACTCTGAGCCTGGCATGTGGGAACAACGCTAGCATATTGGCTGTCGCTTACTGGGCACTCACTGTAACAGACACCAGAGTGCTGCAGGGTATCTGATCACACTGTAAACTCCAGAGATTGCAATATTTACTAGAAAAACCTGATTTTAGTCATGGTGTGGCTCGGCCCAAGCAAACGCCTTTCATCCAAAAGCTTTCTGCTTGAATATTGTAAACAGGATTAAATGAAGTCAACCATACACCAAGAGGTGGCACAAGCAACCAGATGACAGGAAGTGAACATAGGATTATTAGGGAAAAAAAAACACAGAAAGTAAGAGGGAGTCAGGAAGACTGGCAGAAAGACACACAGGAAGGAGAAGGGGGGATATTCAGTGAAGAGTTTGGTTTTTGAAATGTTGGAGAGAGGGAAGGCAGGAAGCTTCTGGGACATCTGCTGAGGAGGAAGGTCAGCTGGGTGCTTTCTCTGCCTCTCTGAGCTAGCCTGCTTTCACCCCAGCATCTAGCTCCCGAGTCTTTACTGGTAAAATTGAATGACTGAGATTTCATTAAAAACAGTGACGAATCCAAGCTTTCTACCCCCTACCACAGTGTCCAGATCAAGTCAAAGTCAACTACATGAGCAACATTGCCTCCTTTCCAAAACAGCTTGCCATGTCTCTTACACAGTGACTTTTATTTTGTTGAGCAGGGAAAAGTTACTGAGGTGAGAGGAAGGGAAGAAGGAGGTCAAGGTGGACTGGGCATGGTTCAGAGTCCCTGTGGTTAGAAGGATGAAGACCAGAACAAAAAGAAGAAGTTTCTACTCTGAAAGTCTGGACACAGGCTTGGGCCATCTTCAAGGCTCAAGCAGCCAAGAAAGAAGATGTTTGCTCTTCCCCCCGCCCCACCCCAGCAGAGGAAGGCAGAACTCCTGCTTTGCCGTTCCGCTGCAGAGACAAAGATCTATGATGGCATTTCAGCTTCAGGACAGAGAAATCTATCCCAAACCACTTGCCGAACTCCCTCCAAACCAGATAGTTCTCATAGTGCAAGAAGGTGCTAAGTAGACGGTTGGGGAGGAAAAGAATCCATGAATGCTGCATTTCTACAATACTAACCTGCCAGGTAAGATCTGCCCACAGTGCAATAGTGGCGTGGATGTTATTCTGAGTGGATTTGAGGCCCACTCCGCAGGAAAGAATTTAATGCTTGGTACTGTTATTCTGGTTAAAATATCTTGACTGGAGAGGTCATAGGCCCTAGGGCAGGATATGCTATTGTTATTTTGCTAAATGAGCATGTTGCATCCTAAATATTTATGTTCACACCCATATAGACTACTCTCAGCCTTGTTCAGAGAAGCCTCTTTTTTTTGCAGTAGGCAAAATCAATGCAAACACGTGTACCTGGTCAAAGTGCTGAGACTAAGAGAGTGGGTGTTTGGCCTTAAACCGGACATCTTTATCAAATTCCCACCACTACTAGGGCTTAGAGAACATCAAGTAAGAGCAAGCGGAAAGAACGTAAGAGTCAGAGGATGTAGAAAGAACGTAAGAGTCAGAGGATGTAGAAAGAACGTAAGAGTCAGAGGATGTAGAAAGAACTAAGAGTCAGAGGATGTAGAAAGAACGTAAGAGTCAGAGGATGTAGAAAGCTCTGTGAAATACTGTCCGCTGGACATTGCCTTGCTTTCACATTCATGAATTCATATGGCTACCTGCACAAGGCCTGGATAATACCAAGCCAGCCAAAATTCAGAAAGAGATGGGAAGTTTTCTCCGCTCTTACTAATGAGTTACTGCCTGATGGGGGCTAATGTCCCCAAGGGAGGGACCTTCGTTCTTCTTTGAAGGTGTGGCCATTGGTAGGTCCCCCATGCCCTGGTGAGTGGTACCACATCCGTGCACTCACAGGAAGCATGAATCAGACTAATTGAAGATAGGAAGTTGGTAGAGGATGCATTTAGAGGGATATGGGGAGAAGTTGAAGAAAAGGGAAATTAAGGAAATATCATATTTTATTAAATAGATGTATACATTTTTCAAGAATGAAGAAAAAGTATTTTTTATGATCTCATATGCACAACCACAAGAATCAGACTGACCAAGTATAATTTGTGGACAAATATTATCATATTTCTTTTGTGAATTCCCAGGAAGACTGCAGAAGGATTAGCATCCTGCAATAGAAAAGGTATGAGCATTCTTATACTTGCGTTTGCTTAGTGAACTTGGGAATGTGGCTACAAGTGCAGTCAACATCCAATAAATAAAGGATGAGTGGGCTCCATCTTGCACTTGATATTCAGACTTTTTGACTGTGAATTTGGTCTCCTCAAGGGAAGTGAATGCTCCAATCTTGGAAACATTCAAACAGAAAAAGACAAGAAAAGAAAGCTGATGTCAAACAGGTAAGCCCTTGATGTGCTGTTGAAATTCTATAAATGTGACTGTCTGATCTTTGCCCAAGATTACAAGGTTAGAAAATGGCCGATTTGGGATTAGGACCAAGGTCCCCAGGAGCTATGCTAGTACCATAGTGTCTGGACAGTAGGGAAGAGACTCCTGCTAGGATGCAGGCACTCCAAAAGAAGGAGTGATTCTTCACAGCTAGGATTCTACAACAGGCAAGGCTTGCTTCTTACCCTACACTACAGATAGATATGCAACCCAGACACACTTAAATCACTAATATTAATTAGGGGCTGGGGAGGCCACCATTGCTTTATATGCCAACAATACTGCAAATTATTACAAGATGATGAAGGGAGCTGGCTAATTCACCATCCCTTACTCCCATGTCACATGAAAAGCAAGAATAAACCTTGAAGAATAAAATACCCGGGCACACACACCAGCCCACACACTGCTAGGTTAGCTCCCAGGTAAGACTGATGAGTTCTTTGTTAGAAGCACCTCTATTTTAGTTTCTTCTGAGTTCTGCATCCTCCAGAACAGCCAAGGCTGCTGGCTGAAATAACCTAGCCTCACAGAATATTACAGTCAGAACTTGCCCATAACCCTAAATTTTCTTTGGGTCTCCATAAGATTACCAGTGCCCCCCAATCAGCAGAAAGTAGCCTAGAAAACATTTCCCCCTCCAAAAATATAGATTATGGATGTTTGTCTTTGTTTAGTGTGTTGGTTACAAGTTGTTAAGGATAATGATCAGGAACAAAAGCTAAACAAAGGAGATTAGATTCAGAGTTTTTGTTTTGAAAAGAAAAAAGGGAAATTCTGTGGAATAACATTCTTGTACACTCTAAAGATTTAACACTCATATTGGTTTAATAAAACACTGATTGGCCAATAGCCAGGCAGGAGAGTTCTGGGAATAGGAAAGGCAGAGAGTCAGTCACCAGCCAGATGCAGGGGAAGCAAGATAAGAATGCCTTACTTACTGAAAAAAGGTACCAAGGCACATGACTAAACATATACAATTATGGGTCAACTTAAGTTGTAAGAGCTAGTTAATAAAAGTCTGAGCTAATGGGCCAAACAGTTTATTATTAATGTAAGCCTCTGTGTGTTTCTTTGGGATTGAAAGGCTGTGGGACCGGGCAGGGCAGAAACTTCTGTCTACACAACTGAAATGTTGATACAGCTGTTTCTAAAACAAAAGACCTGCCTAGCATTGTCTACCCAAGACTAAGGCAGCAGTCCCCCACTCTTTATAGCCAGCCACAGGTACTTGGATCGCCAAATCACTCTTGAATTAATATAGTAATTAATTAGCTGTTGCTGAGGCCACGTTCCTAGCTCTCTATTCCAACAGTGGCTTAGCAAGAAGAGATTTGATCATTCCTGGCAGGTCTGTGCTACAAGTAAGGCATGAAAGGACAAGTAGGCACATTGGCAGCAAAGACTCCCAGGTGGGTTTGCTTTTGTTGATAATGTTCAGTCAAGTCCCTTGATTAAAAATCTCTTCTCCTTACAACCACTCAAGAAGTAGTACCTAAAATTAGAGAAGCTCGTCAGAGCAAAAGTTAGAGGGGACATGAGAAGGGATCTCTACTACATGTTCTGCTTGAAATAATGCCTATCAACCAGAGAGCAGTTCTGCAAAGAGCCCTAAAGAGGAGTTTATAAACATGCAGATGAACAGCCATCCAGCAATGACTGTGCATCAGGGACCAGTCTGGAAGGGGCCTAGACAATAGAGGTGGAGGCAGAATGAATGTAACCCTTCACAAAGACACCAAATGTCCCTGGGGATCTGTGTAAGCTGGAGAGCCACTAAGGAATGAGGTTGGAATGGGCAGATTCCCAAACAGAGACAATATTTGTGGCCAAACATAAGCAAACATGATATATATGAAGCCCTGAGTATAAACGGACTAGGGGCATCATCACTTACAAGAGATACCCAGATCCAACAGGGAATTACAATGTAGAGGGAAAACTAGGGCAGATACCCAGGGCTATGGACACAGGAAGACCAGGGCTCATGATGTGACTAAATTATCTGGCATAAAGTAAGTAATTAATATGTTTGATGGGACTCTATCTTTTTAAATTTACATTAAAATAAAAGACACAAATCTTCAAGGCAATGAATTTTTACTCTGGCACACTCATGTATACACACTCAAATCAATGCACAGTGTGTCTGGGCATAGTGTGGTCCCAACTTCATTTCTGTTGCCATGATACAAGAAACAGAGGAAGGAGGGCTTGGTTGGGTTACAGCTCCAGGTTACTGCCCATTATTTGAGGAAAATAAGGGCAAAAACTTCGAACAACTAATCACATTATATCCAAAATCATGAGAAGAGAGAAATAAATGCATGCTTGTTTGCTTGCTGGGCTCAAATTAGTCTCCCCATTCATAAAGCTCAGGATCCCCTGCCTTGGGAATTGGGCCACTCACTGTGATTGGATCATCCCACACCAGTTAACTTACAGCGATCCCTCATAGACACGCCCACAGGCCAACCTGATATTGACGGTCCTTCGTCAAGGCTCTTTGGGTGATTCTAGGTCCTATCAGGTTAACAATTGAACCCCTTCACAATCACAGGGAACCGCAATACAGGTTCCCACTCTTAATTCATTTTCACTGCTTTTTTTACACTCCATATAAATGCAATCACATGCTATCTATATAGTCTCCTGAGCCTGACATCTTAATTTATTTACTGTTGTAGTGTATGTCCCGATGCGTGTGTGTGAACGTGGGCCTGCACATGCCACAGCAACTGTCTGGGGGTCAGAGGACCTCACACGTTGTCCCTTACCTTTCCACCTTGTCTCAGACATAGTCCCCTTCATTGCTGCTGACATCAGCCTAGCTAGCTGATGAGCTACTGGATATTCTCCTGTCTCCATCTTCTATTTCCTGTAGGTGTATTTGGATTATAGACACTTGCCCTACTGAATCCAGCTTTCTGTTGAGTCCTGGGAATCTAAACTCAGTGTGTGAGGTTTCCATGGCAAGCACTTTTATCCACTGAGCCATATCCCCAGCCCCTTGGACCTTATTGCCTAAATTCAATATAACATTCGATATCCTCTTGTTGTTACACGTTCTGATAAGCCGTTCTGTAAACATCACCACTCCATCTTTCTTTATAGCTGAATAAATTGCCATTGTGCAGGGATGCCACATTTTCTTCATCCATTCCTTGCTGATGTACATCTAGGCTGATTCCATGTCCTGACTACTGAGAACAGAACAATACTCATTTGGTACAAGTGTCGGTGTTGACTTAGATACTGCAGCCCAAGAGTGGTTTAGTGGCTCAGATAGTAAACTTTATTTTTCGTTTTTTGAGGAACCTCCACTCTGATTTTTAGAGAAATTGCGCCAGTTTTCATTCCCACCAGCAGTGTTCTTTTCCCCCACGTGCTCGCCAGCATTCATTGTCATTGGTCTGACTCAATTGTGAGTAGCTAATATCTAAAAGTCTTCCATCCTCTGTGGGTTCGAGGCCAGCCTGGTCTGCAAGAGCTAGTTCCAGGACGGGCTCCATAGCTACAGAGAAACCCAGTCTCGAAAAACCAAAAAACCTTCCATCTTATTCGGATGATTCTTTTCTGGTGTTTGGGCTAGAAAGTAAAGGTTTGGGGGTTGTTTTGTTCTGAAGTCTTTTTTGTCTGTGCCTGCTGTCATTCTAGATTGCCAGCTTCTTCAGTTCCAATTACGGAGTGTCAAAGGCTGAAAGAAAACCCAAGGATCTTTCTAGTGAGCCATTCCCCAGGTTCCAAGGTCTCCAGCTTATCCACCACCATCTCTTCCCTCTTCAGCCTTCCAATGTTAATATGTATATAAATATGAAATAGAGAGAAAAATACATAAAAATTCATCTTCTCAATAGGAGGGGGCCTGAGTTTGATGGGATTTTTTTCTTTCTTTTCAAAAATTTTATTTATTAATTTTTATGTGTATGAGTTTTTGCCTGTATATATGTATATGTTCTGCATGTGTGCCTAGTGTCCTTGGAGGTCAGAAGAGGGAATTGGATTCCCTGAGCCTAGAGTTACAGACAGTTGTGTGCTCCCATGTGGGTGTTGAGGATCAAACCTGGGTCCTTTGGAAGAGCTGCTAGTGCTCTTAACCACGGAGCTACCCTTACAGTCATTTAGGTGGGGTTTTTTTCCTTAATTATTTCTTGTGATTGGATATGAGTATGCCCATATGATGAGTGTGTGAGAGTGGGTTTGCCTATGCCACAGCACACATGCAGAATCCAGTGTGAGGGTTTGCCTATGCCACAGCACGCTTGCGGAAGTCAGAGTGTGTGAGGGTTTGCCTATGCTACGGCATGCATGCAGAATCCAGAGTGTGTGAGGGTTTGCCTATGCCACAGCATGCATGCGGAAGTCAGAGGACAGCTTTGGGGAGTCGGTTCTCTTCTTCTATGATGGGTTCAAGAGAGCAAGCTTTCACAGTAAGCCCTTTGACCCACTGAACCAACTCGCTGCCCCTGCATTCAGTTCTTAAGAAGTGTTACTATTTTCCCGGACGGGAAAGAACAAATTGTAAGAGTACCAGCCTCCTCCTTTCCCAATTCCTCAACTTTGACAACAGAAGGTCTAAGCAGCTCAGGAGGCCACCCAGGTGATGGGGAGGTTAAGATTAGGAGCCCTGTCTAACAGGTAGGGGTTGAGGAAGATCTTGCGCTCTTGAGACTGAAAGTATATGCTTGGTACTCATGCCCTTTAACTACTCTCCCAACCCATAGGAGCCACTGCCAAGGGTACCCTCTATATGAACTTTATCTTCAACCTGTTGCCCTAAGCCTTTACTCCCACTAGGTTTATAGCCATTCCTTTTAAGGGCAGGCTTTCATTCTGGAACCTACAGTTACGAGGTTTTCCCTGAACTAAACGGCAGTCGTGGTCCTGGTTCATAGTGTGAACACAAACTCTGACTCCACTAGAGCTTTGACCTCAAGCCTTCAACCTGCATGGTACCCACAAAACATCAGGATGCTTGGACACCATCAGCACACGTGCCTTGAACTCATCACACCAGCCTCGTTCTTCCCACTTGGAGCAGCCCAGGCTGCTTTGAAACACACACATCCAAAGTTCATCACTCATCCTCTAAAACTCTGACTGGGTACCTTTGCTTCTCAAAGCCTCCGTTTCCTAGTCTGTGAGATGGAACAAATGTGCTCACAGACATCGGCTAGGATAATTAATTGGTAGAATATATAAGCAGCCTTCATCAAGACATATGTAGGGATTAAAACGTTTAACTTCACTAACAATCAGGATATACAAATTAATGAGCCGATGATACATCAACCTAGCAAATAACAGAATAGTTGTCAGTATCGATTTTTAGGAAAGGCTTTCTCCTACGATGTAGTAGAGACGTATGATAGTAAAGTGGTTTTTTATGAGAATTTGGTAGTATCTGCTAGAAAATGTATGTACAAGCTCATTGATCTAGGGATTTTAATTACAGGAATCTATCCTCCAAAAAAAATATATAATTGCACACGTGCAGAAAAGGGCTGACTGTACAAGATGCTGATTGTGGCATTGTTCAAAATCATGAAAAAATAGAAAGAACCTCAATGGCCATCAATAGAGACAGCTAAACAGACTGTGTTGTTTTCATCCGACAGAGAAGCTAGGCAGCAATGGAAAGAATACAAGCAATCTGCGCACATGACCATAAATATATGCCCACGACCCTCTGGAAAGAAAAAGCAAGTCAAAGAGTGACAGTCATGGTGCCGTACTATTTATATTTTTAAGCCACAAAACAGAATTATACTTTCACTCTCTCCTTCCTCCCCGACCTCCACGTCATAAAATAGCTGAAAAGAATAAGTACCAGAGGTGAGGAGAAGGAGCCTGGAATGAGGATTAGAGACTAGACTAGCCATGAACCTAATTTGTACTGTTTTATTTTTACCCATCTTATTTTTCTAAGGGAAGTTTAGTGGTGTGATTCAAAATGAATAAATAATTCCAATGTTAGCATCTTAATTTGACAGATAGACCACAGTAATGTGAGTTGTTAACAATTATAGAGAATTGGGTGACAAGAATACAGGAATTCTCTCTACTCTGTTTGCATCTTTTCTGTAAATCTAAAATTATTACAAAATAAAAAGGATTACTGTAAAACGGCAAAGACAGCTGAAATACAAAACATGAAAGGAATTATTATTATTATTATTATTATTATTATTATTAGACTCTCAGTTTCATTCCCTGTTACTGTGATAAAATTCTTTGAACAACTTAAGGGCCAAAGGGCTCATAGTTCAAAGCGCAGTTGGTCAGTGCAGGGAAATCAAGGCAGCCTGAGCTTGGAGCAGCTGGTCATATGACATCCACAGTCAAGAAAGGGAGAGTGCTGAGCTCGCTTTCTCCTTTTCCACTCTCCAGAAAGTCTGGCTTAGGGAATGGTCCCACCCAGAGTGGAAGGATCTTCCCACTTCAATTAATGCAGTCAAGATAGTCTCCCACAGGTGTGCAAAGCCCATCCCACAGGTGATTCTAGATTCTGTTGACAGTTAGCAATTAACCATCGCAATAGATTATATGGGGCCACAAAAAATAAATCAGCCAAATTATATTCTGCCATGTGATGATCTCCAAGATATACAGACCAAAGGAAAAAAAGAACACTGAACATGCTCCCAATTACAAACAAAAGAAAATAAAGCCTATGAATATTCCTAACAGCCAAATAATTGTAAAACAGCAAGAAAGTCCAGATCACAAACCAGGCAAACTTGTGTAAATGGTCACATAGTAAACACTTTAGACTTGACAGCCACAAAGCGCATGTCATAATGAATCAGTTCTGCCACCATAGCGTGAAGCAGTCACAGACAGCACACAACTGACGGGATGTGACTAAAGTTGAAATAAAACCTTCTTTACAAAACTAATCTCCAGGGACCTGGGGAGATGGCTCAGTGGGTAAAGGGTGAGTACTGCAGTCTGGGGGGGGTGGGGTGCGCAGCCTCCAACAGCACAGTGTCTTGAAAGAAATCCACAGAGCTGGCGTAAGCTAAGGGGGTTTAGGGAAAAAACACTCACACACTCTCTCAATGGCTTCCTTTAGTCTCTGCTTTTCTGTGGTCTTTCTCTGCTGGATACTTTCTTCCTACAGCTTATATATCCCAGCAAAGTTTTTCAGGCAATATAAGAATTGCAATGTGCTTACCTTCTGTTTTTCAAGTGAACGATTATCATGAATACAAAACAAACATAAAAAAAATCATGTTTTCTATCTCCCTTACATGATTAAACATTTTATGTATTACAGGTGAAAAACAAATTATCCCAAGAAAGTCACATACATTCATACCCAAACAACTTGTTATAGATTAACTGTGTGGGCAACAAGGTATTCTTCTCAGTTAAGTCTTTTGCTGGCAGGCTACATTTTTCCAGTTACAAAGAAAGGGCCAATTACTGTATTACTTATCTTGAAAGGTAATCTTATAAGGAATCTTAAAGGAATCACAAACCTAAACTTTCCTATATGAAAAAGAATCAGTCAGCTCTACTTTATAGTTTTTTATATCAGGAGATTGAGGGCAGAAATACGTATAAGGAATTAATCTTCACCTTTGGTCATCAACCAGTCCTAGCAAGAAAGATATGTCAGCCACTGAGAACTGGGCTGCCTTGTTCTTATTCTCTGACCTTAATGAGTTCCACATTCAACTAAGTATCTTTCTAAAACTTTAGATTGTCTTCTTGCGTTTTTCATCTCAAAGCGATCTAACAAAAATATCTTAGTCTAACTTTGTTATTTTCAAAGCTTTGCTTCAGCTGTGATACCCTATGAAACCTGTGAACACATCTCCAGACATTAAGATTAAAAGAATTTAAACTAGCTGGGCTACAGAGACTCAACTGTTAATCATTAATTTGAACACAATGTTTGCAGCTCCTTAGGTGAAACTCACAGGCCCTGGCTACGTAACATTTCCTTGTTTATTTTTATTCATCAAAACTCTGTATAAGCTATCATTATTATTATCAATTAGATAGTACAGCTTGGAGAAGAATCATCTTCTTGACAATCCATAGATTAAAAAACACCTAATAGAACGGGATGTTTCCAAGAGATAAACATACTATATTACAGGCAGTGGAGATCTTCCCACATCCATTCACACCATGCTAGATACCAGAGGAATGCAGACGCAAAAGACATTCTGGGGTCTATAGTCCCAGGGCCTTACCTAAATGAGATTCACCCATCAAGAGAGTTTCCTCCTGGTGGGTTGACACCTCGAACTTCGGTTGCTACCTGCTGCTTCTCTGGCATAACCACTAACAGGTGAGGAGCTGAGCTCAAAAGAGCCCATGTAAAAGATGGTCTTGATAGCATATATCATTACCCCAGTCCTCCCGTATAGACCAGCTATCAGCAACAGAAGAATTCTTGCAACCCAGTGGGCCAGCTAGCCCGGCGTACCCAGCAGCTGACTATGAAAGCCCATCTCAAATAAGGTAGAAGGAGTCAACACTCAGGAATGTCCTTGCCTCCACACTGGTGCTGATAGGTTTTCTGTACCACATCTTAGGTTTCTTCACAACACAGTAAGCCAGATCAAGCTGAATTAAAAAGTAAAAGACCAGGTTTATTCTGAGCAAAAGCAACTCCTCGGTGAGTCCTCCGGGTCCCAGAGATCAAGGCAGGGAAGGGACGGGAGATAAAATTACATGGCTGGTTTAAAGGAGGGCTCTTTATGCACCCTAGTTGAGGGGTGATGACGTGTCCTCCATAAACAGAGTTTGTGCCCAATTATAACGCTTTAGGTGGGGATTGGGGCTAGCAACTTCAGGGGAGGAGCTGTTGCCATCGCCAAGAATGCCGAACAGGGCATTTTGGCCCTTTTCTTTGTTGTAGATTAGAGAGGCAGGAATGGGACTTTGTGGGAGCCGAGCTGTTCCAGTAGCGGAACGAACACCGCCCAAAACTGCAAGCCCCAGGATAGATTTTGCTAGTGGCCCATAGTTTTCCAACTCCTGTTAAAACAAAAAGTGAACTGTTTTCTGCTAGAAATAATTCACCCTAAAAAAAAGTGTTCTCTCTTTGAAAAATAGCATTAATAAGCAATGATCTACTGCAGTACCTGGTGCGGAGCTGTGTTTAATGGAGTTTCTTCCTATCACCACCGTCCTGCAGCTGAAATCCCAGCACGCCTACATGGTTAACCTGCCAGGTTGTGACAATTACCGTTCCATGCGACCCAGGGTGCCATTCCACTTTCAGATTCTGAACCAGCTGCTGGGGAGGGATGTGAGACTACCGCAGGTGCTGGAATTTGCCACTGAAATAAACTCTGTTGCCCTTCTTTGCTTCCAGCTCCTGCAGAGGCCTCCCAGGGGGGTGGGCTAAGCCAGGTACAGGAATCTTCCAGAAATCACTGGGCCCTCTCAGGAAGAACCTCTGAGGGGTATGTTAATTAGCAAACAGGCTGAGTGACAGGCTCTGGAACGATTTGCTAACGGCTTTCTCCCAGAGCTTATTACGGCACTTATTAACGGTACAACAGTACATTACGTTTCTGAAATCCTGATCTAAGCGGAAAATTAAAATTATTTGCTAAATGACCTAATAGAATTGAATAAAATATGCTGGAAAAAAAGTGAAAAAATTGTAATAGATTACTCTGAAGAATTTGACTTAAAAAAAAAAAAAAAAAGCCTGACTCCTGTCACTGAGAGGCAGCAGTGTGCCCTTTGTCCCACTTTAATGGGCCTCTCTCATGACTCAGACTCACCAATGCCACCTGTAGAATGCAAGAATGAGCAAACTGTGCACCAGCAGGGGGCTGATAACTTGGGTCCATTTTCCAGGTTTAAATCCCAGCCACCTGCACCCCCGGCAAGTGAACAACTGTCAGTCCCCTTGTTCAGACCTCCCCTCCCCTCCGTTAATCCCAGGGCTTCAAACACTAGCCCCTGATTCTCGTCTCCTGACCACCTGCTCAACACAGTCGCCACAATGTCTACTCAAGTGTTCTTCTGAAAGTCAAGTCTGATTCTGTCACATTCCATAGATGTTCAGAAGCTCCCCAGTGCTCAAAGACCCAAACTCCATAGAAATAGAAATAATTCTCAAACTGTAGCCCCTGGACCAGCAGCATCACTGGGGTGTTGTGAGGAATACAGGAATTTCCAGTCCCCACCCACAGTTCCTAAGCCAGACAGAAGTCCTGTGGGTGGAACCCAGACACCAGTCTCCACAGACTTCCTAGGCAGTGACTCCCATGCAGGCTCACAGGAGCCATTGCTTAGTGTAGAAGAAATGGTCTCATCTGTTTGCCTTATCGGTGGGTGTCCCCTGTACTCCCACCAACCCTCGCTGTGCAGGCTGCCCCTTCTGCTGGGACACCTCCCCCTTGCTTGGTAAGCACAAAGTCCTTCAACACTCCAACATGACAGCAACCTCTATTTTCCCATTTGAAGGGTGAGGATTCATGTGGACTATCAATTTGACAGGATCTGGGATCACCTAGAAGACAAGTCTCTAGGGAATTATCTAGATCAGTTAATTGAGATGGAAAGATCCAATCTAACTTCCAGAGCAAACAGAAAGGAGAAAGGATCTGCTCTCCAGCTTTGATTTCCACCTGCTTCCCGAGTGTGGACGCAATGTGTCCGGCTGTTTCAAGCTTCTGCCACCATGCCTTCTCCATCATGGTGGAGGGTACCCTTGAACTGAGAGCCACAATGAGCCCTTCTTTCTTAACTTGCTTCTTGTCTGACTTGTGTCTTAGCTACAAGACAGGTAACTGAACTGGCATATGGACCCAAATCCTCAGCCACTCCGAGAATACCTTTTCCTATGAGGTCTTGGAAGTAAATTTTCCTTCTCATCAGTCCTTACTTACCTTTCTGTGTTTCTCTTGTTGTTTGTTTATCAACTGAGGGACTGAGGCCAAAATGACATCTTCCTAGGATGGAACCTGGGTCAGAACCTGTTTGTAAGTTAGTGCTTAAAAACACTTGCCTATCAATGAATTGTATCAGAATGGATGTATGGGAAAAGTTGCTAAAACTAATGGAATTCATAGATTCATTTAATTGTACATGCTCCCAAAGAAACAAGCTATTCAAAACATCCCCATTCTCCACCTGCCCCCATCCACGGAATGATAACACTTTAACTCTGTACCTTGCATACAAATGATCAAACATGGCATGTGTTTTTAGCATAAGCTAACAGTTCACTTAGCTGGAAAAGACGTGAGAACAGAGGTATTGCCAGCCAGCCTAGGCAGAGTTTGCAGCAGCCAGCAGAGACCCAGATGTTCAACAGCCATCCCTTCTGGGCATGTGAGGCCCAGGTGATGTACTTATCAACACAGGACCTATCTGAAGTCATTCAGCTTAACAAGGATCAAAATCAACTCTAACAGGCAGCATCTAAGGCCACTTAACTCGTCTCATTTGGAAATTAATACCTTTCCAGGGGGACACCAGTGTGACAAACCTCAAAGCCTTTGAAACAATAGCAGCATAGACTTTAAAGCTCTGGAAGATACTTCTATTTAGTCTTTCCTTTTGCTAGAATCAGGAGCTTTGTAAATTCCTATTGAAAATGTAGACGAGGGGATGCATTGAATGCCTTCTGATTACGCCTTGGCTCCCTTCCCTGATATTTTCTTTGGATAAATTCAAAGGAAACAAAGGAGAATGGACTGTCTTCATTCACTTAGTGGCTGTGTGTGTGTGTGTGTGTGTGTGTGTGTGTGTGTGTACATGCGTGTGGCCGTTGTGTATCAGGCGCTGTGAGAGAAAGGAAGGTCTCCCATCTTGGTGAGGTTTGTCATCTGGTATAAAGGTCAAGCCTCAGACTGTAAGGCACACCCTGACCTGTCACCATTGAGTGGGGGAGGGGTGCAACCCTCAGGCTAACAGTGTTTTTCATGCTTTTAAATTGTTGGGGGAAAATAATTGAAAGAAGAATTTCTGATACATTCAGATTATGTGAAATTCACATTTCAGGGTCCATAAATAAAGTTTTGTTGGAAAACAGCCCTGCTCATTCATCTACATTCTCAAATAGCCTAAACACACGTGCGCACGTACACACACACACACACACACACACACACACACACATACCTTGACCACCTTTACATAATGATAGAGTTGAGCATTTGTAATGAATGCCATTTAGGTGACAGGGACTGAAGTGGTTCCTGTGTGGCCCGTTATAGAAAGTTTCCCACCCCTGGGATGGAACGGGTGTAAAAGGGCATGTCTGCTCCTCACTGTGGAAGAGCCTCTTTCTAATTAGCTGGCAGATGGGCTGGGCAGCATGCGCACTTTTCTGCCAAAGTGTTGCTGACTGTTGCTTTGAAGCATGAACCTGACTTTGACACTGAAAACCACTCTCTCCTTGCCCCTCTGCTAATCAACAATTGACCGCCACTTCCTCCCCCCAAGCAGAGTCCCTTGACCTCTCGTATCTACCAAGGACCATATTTGATCAAGATCCTAGTAACCAACGGACATTTTGGACATTTTCAGGAGATACCATCCACTTGCCCTTTCATCTCTGAGGTCCTGTAACATTGGTAATGGTGCCTTTTAGCACTCAGTTGCTAAATGTTCTGTCTATTTTAAATGCATTCTGGCAACTGTTTTCTATCTTTTACTAAAGATAGGATTACAGTTTCTTGGGTTTTTTAGTGATATATATATATATATATATATATATATATATATATATGGAAAAAATGACTGGGATAAGATGTCATCCTAGGTGGGAAGAATTCAATCCATGATATATCCTTGCCATCTAATAATGGCTTCCCAATCTCCCCTACAGTGGTTCTGTAGCTCTGAAATGGAAGTGACAGTTCCCATTTCACCGATGTGTGTAAGGATGTCTTAGCTTCTCTTCTTGACGAAAGCAACTTAAAGGAAAAAGGGCTTCCTTTGGCTCACAGTTCAAAGGTCAAGTTCTACCATGTCAAGGAACTACCACAGCCAGAGCTTGGGACAGCTGGTGACTTTGTGTCACAGTCAGGAAGCAAAGAATGACAAAAACTGCTACTCACTTCCCTTTCTCTGTTTTATTCAGTCCAGGACCCACCCAGGCAATAAAATAATCCCATCCACATTGAGAGAGGGTCTTCTTTCCTCACCTAACCTAATTGAGGAAATCCCAGGGGTATTAAGGTGAACACCTTTAATCCCAGCACTGGGGAGGCAGAAGTAGGCAGATCTCTTGTGAGTTCCAAGCTAACCTGGCCTATAGAGTGAGTTCTGGGACAGTCAAGGCTACGCAGTGAAAATCCCTCCCATGCAGGCCACAAGTCTCTTTTCCTAGACAATTCGAGGTCCTGTCAATCTGACAAACAATACAAACCTTCACAAAGGACTTCACAAGGATTAAGGATTCTCAGCCTGGAAAAAAAAGGCATCTGGGCTGTGTCCTGGAGAGTCTGGCTCAGTCATCCTAGGTAAGGCCTGAGAAGCTGCCTTTGCCTTTGTGGTAGCAGAAAGAACGAAAACTACATACAAGGATGCCGTGTGATTCCTTATAAAGAAAGGGTGGCAGTGGTGACAAGGACAGCAATGATGGTAAGGACATGTGGAAGTGGTGGTCTAATGTCCCTAGGACTTACATTTTACATCACATGTAAGTTTTCCTATTCCAAATTCATTTGAACCCTGGAAGATGGGATGCTTTCTGCATAACCACGCGGAAAAAAAAAAACAAAATGAGTGTGCTTAATTCTGTCACACGAGTCAGGAACAATTTTACTAGCAGGAAATACGACTATATTATGCGCATGCAGGTTTCTGCATCTCAGAAAAACAACAATACATAAAACACTTCTTTAAAAATTCACATTTTTAAAATTTCCCATTAATATTTATTGTTCTCTCATTTGGGGCTGAGTTTAAAGAAGATTTACGGGGAGGAAAGCGTTAGGATAGAGAAAGCTGCATCTCGGGATCTTGATATTATTGATGGGCAAAGAGAAGGCCGCTGTGCTGTGCTTCAGCGTTCCCTGAGAGCAAGCTGTGGTGGGTAGTGGTGCGGCAGAGCTGTCAAGCCAGTGTTACCAGATGAGTTCAGTGGCACAGGCATTTGGGTGAGGTCACTGTGGCACGCTCTACCACACTGCAAGAGGGTGGGCCACATGCCATAGTGGGTGTGCATTGTGTGTGTATGTGTGTGTGTATGCGTGTGTGCATGCATTCATGCGAGTGTGCAAGAGAGAGAGAGAGATGGAGGGATGCCTGTGTATGGAGTGGGTGTGCATTGTGTGTGTATGTGTGTGTGTGTGCATGCACGCATGAATGCGTGTGTGCAAGAGAGAAAGAGAGAGAGAGAGAGAAAGAGAGAAAGAGAGAGGGGGAGAGATGCCTGTGTGTGGTTGTGTATGCATGTGTGAGGCCAGAAGTCGATGTCAGGTACTATCTTCTATGGCTCACCACCACCTTTTTTTTTTTTGACACTAAGTCTCCTGCTGAACCTAGAACAACTCAAGAATTCATCAAGACAAGCTTAAAGGATACTGCTTGTACTTTAGAATTTCTCTCTCTCTTTCTGTCTATCCCTTTTGTGTTGCTACAACAGAATATCCAACATGGGGATGCAGTGAATAATGTGGGAAAAGGTTTCTTTGCCTCACAGTCGTTGCAGCTGACAGTCCAATCTGTGTGATTCTGTCACGCTGGGTCTTTAGCTGTGTCACAACATTAAGGGTAACATCACATGGAGGCTGCACGTGAGTGTCAAGGCAAGAAAACTTGTCAAGGGTGCCAGATCAATTCGTGACAACCTGCCCTTTCAAAAACCAATCCAGGATTTAAGGCTGACTCTCTGAAATGAAACCCATATCTGACCCTGCACAGGAAACCAAGAACTTGAGACTAGAGAAGCCATGGATGTGGAAAGAAAACCAAAGACGACCAGTCTGCTAAAGGGACATAACAATAAAATGACGCTAGTGTCATTCTGGCATATTCATCAATCAGTGTCTTGTTCAGCCATCACCAGAAAAGCTTCCTTCTGCCATAAATGGGAACAAATACAGGCACCCACAAACCTGACAATGTGCAGAGATCAAGAGACCTTGGAACACTGAGTCCTAAATAGGACCATCTCCACCAGATCCCCTCATGGCACAGAGAACTTGATGAAAGAGGACAGAGAAGAATTGTAAGAGCCAGTGGGAATGGATGACACCAAAGAAACAAGGCCTTCTAAACACAACAGCGCTGGGGGCTGGAGAGATGGCTCAGTGGTTAAGACACTGATTGTTCTTCCAGAGGTCCTGAGTTCAATTCCCAGCATCCACATGGTGGCTCACAACCACATGTAATAAGATCTGGTGCCAACTTCTGGCCTGCAGGGGGACACATGCAAGCAGAACATTGTATAATATATATTATATATTATTATATTATATATATTATATATTATATATATGGAGAGAGAGAGTTTATGTTTTAAAAAATTTAAAGCACAACAGGACTGATAACATGGATATCAAATATGAAATCAAAGAGACTGTGGCAGCATGCACAGAGCCTGCACAAACATAAGCCAGACAGGGTACCGGAGCTGAGAGGGACCCATCTCAAACCCAGAACCTATCTCCAACACTCACATTGACAACCACCACAAAGGAAAAACAGTTTTCTCCAACAGAGTCTCACTGACTATACACTCTTAAGGGGATACGACTCCATGTACAGCAGTGATGGCCAAAACAAAATCAACTCAGTGGTATTTTTGGAGGGTTTTTGTCTCCAAATGCTTTGTCTAGACTTTGTATTAATCTTTCAGTTCTTTTGTTTATAAAATATGACTTCCAATTTAATGTTTTCGTGGGATTTCTGTGTATGCAACAGAGTGTGTCTCTGCCTCTGCATCTGTATGTGTTTCTTGTGAGTTTTCTTTGGATTTGTTTATTTGTTTGTTTGTTATGCTATTCTGGTTTGTTTGGGGTTTGTGGAATTTTTTTTTTGTTTTTTGTTTTTCTTTTTTAGTTGCCTGTTTTCTAACAAGAGAAAGAGAGAAAGGGTGTGAATTTGGGTAGATGGGGCAGTGTAGAGGATCTGAGCATACTTGGGGGAGAAGAAACTATGATCAGAATATATTACATAAAAAAGTATACTTTCAATAAAAAATAAAATTAAAAAAAAGAAAAACCAATCCACTGCTGTAAAGAAGACATTAATCCCCTCCTAAAGACCTTCCACTGCCCTTAAAAGCCTCCACCCCAGAACACTAAACCTTCAGCATAGGAAACTGTAAGGGGGTAAGCCAAATCCACACCACATTATCTTCACACATGCACACGTGTGTACACACACACACACACACACACACACACACACACAGGAATAACTGAGCCTCTGCATGTCATTGGTTCCCAACAGGACCTAACGGATGCATGATTCTTAAACTCCTAAGTCCCTTAGTGCCTCTGTAACTTTTTCATGGGAGCAATAACATAATAAATACAGACACCTAACAAGTATACTTATTAAGTAACTAAATCCAAACAATTTAATAAGTCCTGACTTTATGTCCTAACAGAACTGAATTAATAACAGATTTAACAAAGAATGTGCATAATTGAAAGAAAAATATTTTTAAGTTATTCTCAAATAACTAACCACTTCTCAGCCTTTGGCTATGATCAAGTATAAACTTAAATAACTATGATCATTTATTAGTCATTTATTAATGTGTATACCTATTGAGTACTGAAAACTTCTCAAATTTTACAATCAGAGTGGGCAGAGGGATGTTCATCTATTGTGTGATATTTTGTTTGTTTCTGGTAAATAAAACTTGCCTGAAAATCAAAAGGCAGAGTTAGCCACTAGTTAACCATAGGGGCCAAGCAGTAGTGGCACACACCTTTAATCCCAGCACTTCGGATTAAAGAGTTCAAGGCCATCCTGGGCTACAGGAGATTGGAAAAAAAATGTCTAAAAGAGACATAGAGCCAGGCAGTGGTGGTGCACGCCTTTGATCCCAGCATAGGGAGGTGGAGACAGGAATATAAGACTGGTGGAGACAGAATCCCTGCCCCATTGGTAAGAAGTCTCTCTAGTGACTGCTTCTCTGATCTTTCGGCTTTCACCCTGATATCTGACTCCAGGTTTTTATTTAATAAGACTAATTAAGATTGCGCTTCCCTTGTTTCTTGTTCTACACTGATTTATACTCCATACATTTAAATCACAGTCAGGTCTAAAAATCACAGCTTTCAAAGACTAACATCATACAAAGGACTATAGCTTGATCTACCGTTAAAACTATGACCTGCCCTGAGACGGCAGTTAACATGATATCCAGAGAATGTTGTGTTTCCCTAAAAACATTTAAACAAATACCCTGTAGTGGAGATAACTAGTTTAAGAGGGGAAAAAAGGTGTATGTCATACAAGAATGAGGAGCTGAATTGCTGAGTTAGGAGTCCAGCTTCACTGTGCATCCAGACCCCCAGCAAGGAGGTAGTGGGGATGGAAACAAGGACACTTAAAGCTCATTGGCTACATTCAGTGAGAGAGCCCACAAAAGCAAGTAGTCATCTGACACTGACCTCTGTCTGGCCTCCTCACACAAGCTAGATGTGCATGTCCACAATCACGCATATGTGTGCACACATACGCATACACACACACACACACACACCACATAGCATCGATGTGTACTTGCTGTGATGCTCTGCTACATGTTGGCACACAGTTCAGGATCTATTGAACATATGTAGCATTGTCTTGCATGTGACTTCTGATATGCTCTTTAAGTAGGGGAAGGAGAGATTTGGCCAGCTTGCCAAGAGTTGTCACTGGTAATGTGTCTCAACCTGGGGAGAAGGGCTTGTGAATATCTAGATAGAGGTTACATAGAACTAGTCGGTGGATGGCCTACTGTGGCTATTGCATTTGACTTCTCATGATCTTTGATGACCCCTACCTTCACTGAGGGCCAATAATGCTCCTACCTCTAGTCACAGAGGCACCTGAATGCTAACAGCAGCATCCTTCTACTGTATGTCTCTCTATATATAAGAAAAACCAAACAAGGATTTGCCTCTTATTCTCTCTTCAGGATTTCTATTATCTCCTCTGTTTAAAGCCAATATCTATTACCACTTTGCAGCCAACATGGCCGGAGATGAAGGATTCTGTCATCATTCTCCTACATAACAAATCGCAAAGCTGCTTTACCCCATTCCTTGATTGCTTCTGTTTCAAGACTCATTGTTTCTAACTATCCCAGGCACATACGAATTTCCTCTTTATGCATCCACTCTTCCATTCCTGGCAAACACTTAGCCGTTTATTCATTTTTATCAACACAAACATCGGTAACACTTCGGAATAATCAGTTCCACTATAATAGCTCATTCATTATTCATTGCAATAACCTTCAACTCACTCCACATTGATAAAGCCAAGAGAGAAGCGGCTCAGACCCCCATTCGAGGACCAGGTGTGCACACCCAGAAAGGCCATGGGAAGTCCTCTGCACAGGGGACAGGCAAGATGGCTAGGACTATGCTGTGGAGATAAACAGCAACATCTCCAGCTTCTTTCAGAAGAGCCTCAAACCCATCAGACTATCCAGAACTCATTTCAAATCTCCCCAGAGACTTCCTACTGTCCCTGTAAGAAGAGGGCAATTCTCCACCAGATGCCCAGGCTTGAATCCCAGCTCTGCTCTCCATTAACAGATGATCAAAGGCAGTAACTTAGCCTCAGTTTCTCCATCTGCAAAGAAGATATTGTTCGTTTTCTTCCTCTAAACTATGTGACATAGTAAAGCTGTGTGAGCTGTATAGCAAATAGTACAGAGTTACCATGTTGGAGACCACCAGCCCATCCACACATGAAAGGAATCTCAACTCATGAGCACAGCATCATCTTAATGGCTGATGGCAGCCAAGAGCATGTACACATGGAATTTTCAACCCAAACTTTGATTTTATTGGGAACATTATTTCATTTCCTGTGTCAGTACCCATTTATAAGTCACCTAAAACCCTCTAAACCTCTACAAAAGAGGATATAATAATATATTATATTATTGTCATATATAATAATGCCCCAGCATAGGGTTGTGAGGATTACACAGCCATCTCTAATGCATGGAAAGTATTAATTAGATCTGGGGCATATGAAATAATAGGCAAATGCTTAGTGGGAACTTTTAAAATCATTATCTCACCATTTGGGTTATCTTCCTACTTCAAATAATATACATTGTTGATAGATGTTTAGCCAGGGAGTCTCCCCCTGTCCCTGGAGGTGTTCATGTATGGAGGAGGGTCATCTGTCTGTGTGTTACTTTCATTGGTTAATAAAGAAGAAACTGTCTTGAGCCCTCTAATAGGACGAAAATTTGTAGGCAGAGTAGACCGAACAGAATTGTGGAGAGAAAGAAAGCAGAGTCAGGCAGTCGCCATGCCTCTCCTCTCTGAGACAGACACAGGTTAAAATCTTCCTGGTAAGCCCACCCACTCGTGGTGCTACACCGATTAATAGCCATGGGTTATCAAGATGTGAGAATTAGCCAATAATAGGCTGAAACTAATGGGCCAGGCAGTGTTTAAATGAATACAGTTTCCATGTAATTTTTTTCCGGTGTAAAGCTAGCTGAGTGACGGGACACAGCCCACCATTCCTTCTACATCCATGGGACTTATAGTCAAGCATCTCAACTACTTCCCATCACAAACCTATCTTTAGCTGCAGGTGAGCTCTATTAGAGTGACTTCCAAGGTTAGCAAAGCCCCACTAAATGGTATAAGTTTATCCTTGACACGAATTTCTCCCCTTAACCTAGAAACCGCCTTATGTCAGAGCAACAGAGCTTAGAGGGTGCTCTATGGAAGCAAGATGCAGCACAATCCTGCTCACACGTGGAAAAGACTCTCATGATCTCCTCACTGGAGACACAAACCAAAACACAGACCCTGACAGACACGTGTGTGCTCCCAGCATCTCTCATAGCTCACCTGAACTTCCCCCACCCAGGGCAGCCTGACCATGCTGTTTCTTTTCCTTCTTTGCTTCTGTTGCAGGCTGCTGCCTTCTTGGCAGCCCCACAAATCTTGGTATTTCTGTGAACAAGACCCAGACAGACAGACACCGAAAAACACAAGGAGAAAGAACTAAGCACCAGGACTGACAGATCACTGCAGCCTTCTCCCCAGGTGTCCCTTGAGCCCTGCCCCACCCCCTTGCTGTGTGCTGCCAGGCTCCAGACTTAGTCCTACATTTTCTATTCTATAAATTAAGGCTCAATCAATACAACAAAAGGAGACCAAGGGGACACAAATCGGAAAAGAAGGTGTCAAACTCTTTCTGTTTGCTGATGATATCATAGTGTACGTAAGCAACCCCAAAAATTCTACCAAGGAACTTCTGCAACTCATAAGCACTTTCAGTAAGGTAGCAGGATTCAAGATTAACTCAAAAAAATTAGTAGCCCTCCTGTACACAGATGATAAATGAGCTGAGGAAGAAATAGAGAAACATAACCCTTCACAATAGCCACAAATAACATAAAATATCTTGGAGTAACTAACCAAACAAGTGGAAGACTTGTATGACAAGAACTTTAAATCTTTGAAGAAAGAAATTGAAGAAGACACCAGGAAGTGGAAAAATATCCCATGCTTTTGGGTAGGTAGAATTAACATAGTAAAAATGGCAATCTTACCAAAAGCATCTACAAATTCAAAGCAATGCCCAGCAAAATCCCAGCAAAATTCTTCACAGACCTCGAAAGAATGGTATTCAACTTCATATGGAAAAACAAAAAAACCCAGGATAGCCAAAACAATCCTGTACAATAAAAGAAATTCTGGAGGCATCACAATCCCTGACTTCAAACTCTACTATAGAGCTACAGTACTGAAAACAGCCTAGTATTGACATAAAAACAGATAGAAGGACCAATGGAACTGAAAAGAAGACCCAGATATTAATCCACACACCTACAAACACCTGATTTTTTACAAAGAAGCAAAAATATCAAAGGGAAAAAAGAAAGCATATTTAACAAATGGTGCTGGCATAACTGGATATCAACATGTAGAAGAATAAAAATAGATCCATATCTATCACCATGCACAAAACTCAAGTCCAAATGGATCAAAGGCCTTAATATAAAGCCATATACACTGAACCTCATAGAAGAGAAAGTGGGAAGTGCATTTGAACACATTGTCACAGGAGAGCACTTCCTAAACATAACCCCAGTAGCACAGACACTGAGAGAAACAATTAACAAATGGGACCTCCTGAAACTGAAAAGCTTCTGTAAAGCAAAGGACATGATCAACAAGATAAAACAACAGCCTACAGAATGGAAAAATATCTTCACCAACCCCCACATCGGACAGAGGTTCTGATCTCCAAAATATACAAAGAACTCAAGAAATTGGTCATCAAAAAACAAATAATTCAATAAAAAAAAATGGAGTACAGATCTAAACAGAGAACTCTCAACAGAGGAATCTAAAGTGCTGAAAGACACTTAAGGAAATGCTCACATCCTTAATCATCAGAGAATGCAAATCAAAGCAACTCTGAGACTCCATCTTATACCTGTAAGAAAGGCCAAGATCAAAAATCACTGATGACAACTTATGCTGAAGAGGTTGTGGGATACGGGAAACACTTCTGCATTGCTGGTGGGAATACAAGCTGGTACAGTCCCTTTGAATATCATTGTGGTGATTTCTCAGAAAATTAGGAAACCACCTTCTTCAGGACCCAGTTTAGCACTTTTGGGTAGATATCCAAAGGATGCTCCATGTGCCACAAGGACATGTGCTCAACTATGTTCATAGTATCATGTTTGTCATAGCCAGACCCTGGAAACAACCTAAATGCCCCTGGACTGAAGAATGGATAAGGAAAATGTGTACATTACACAGCAGAAAAAAACCCGACATCTTGAAATTTGCTGGCAAATGGATGGAGCTAGAAAACATCATTTTGAGGGAGGTAACCCAGACCCGAAAGACAATTATCATATGAACTCATTCATAAGTGGTTTTTAAACAAAAGCAAAGAAAACCAGCCTATAAATCACCATCTCAGCGAAACTAGACAACAAAGAGAACCCTAAGAGAGACATACATGGATCTAATCTACATGGTAAGTAGAAAAAGATAAGATCTCTTGAGTAAATTGGGAGCATGGGGAGGGACCATGGGAGACAGTTGAAGCAGAGGGAGGAGGCAGGGAGGGGAATAGAGAAAAATGTAGAGCTCAATAAAAATCAATTTTAAAAAAATGAAGCTCAAAACTGAGCCTACATCACTGGACTACTGTAAAAGCATCTGTGGCAACACCCAGGAAGAGATGGCTCCAGAGTCCCAAACACATAAGCATTTTATGTATAATGTTTACCAGTAGACATCTCATCGAGAAGTGGTAGTTTTGCCTCCCAGAGACGTCCACTCTGAAAGAGCATCTTGGATGAAGGGTACAGCTACTCTGATGACTGAAGGTATCTCCCCTTAACCAAAATTTAATGTCTCACTCCTAAAAATATATTCATATATCCCAAGCTGGCCTCAAACTTGATATATTGACAAGAATGTTATACACCACCATGCCAGTTTTATGTAATGCTAGGGATTAAGTCCAAGGCTTCTCTCATGGTAGGCAAACTCTCCTACCAACTGAGCTACATTCCAGCTCCAGAAAAGAGTGCTCCTAAATAATGGAAATTTTCTCATGGTTACGGATGCTAAACATCCAAGATCAACATACCAGCAGTGTTGATTTCTTCTGGGGCATCTCTCTTGACTTACAGACAGACCGACATTATCATGGTCAATTTTTGTCAGATTGATTAATCTAAGGATGCTCACATTATTAGTAAAATGTGATATATGAGTATGTTTGTTAGGGTAGTTCTGGAAAAGACCATTAGTGAATGGGTAAGATTGAATAAAGTACTAGGTGGGTGTATATCATCCAGCCTACCGAGAGTCTAAATAAAAGTTATAGAAGAAGGGTAAATTCATAGTCATTTATTCTCTCCACCCCCAGAAGACAGAACTCCATCTTCTCCAACTATGGGGTGTTGGGGTTCCAGAATCTCAAGTCACTAAGCTTGGGCAGACTATACTAATGCGTTTCCTTGGCCTCCAACTCAGGTCACAGATGATGGGACAGCCTAGCATACATACTCATATGAGTCAGTTTGTCTCTTTCTGGACCTCTATCAATATCTCTTGTTGATTTATTCCTCTGAATATAATGGTACAGCCATCTTTTCCCCAAGCTATCCCCTATCTTCCTTTATGCATGTCTGTGTCTAGGGACACTAGTTCTATTGGATTCAAGTCCACTTTTAACTACTCCATCTAGCCTTAATACTGTTTTAACATCCATACCTTAAAGTATATAGTTATATATAAGTCATGGGAGTTAAGATTTCAATGTGTAAATTTTGTGTAGGGGACACAAATTAGCTATAACAATGGGCAAAGCCTTAAAAGTGAGAAATCTCAGAGACCGCAGCTCTCTGATGAACCTGTGAGCTGCTGGCATACCTGGGTCTGTCACATGAAAACACCCCATGTTCATCCTGCCTCAGGGATCTCACCTCCATCCTACCACCCAGTGAGGCTCTTCCTGTCAGAATCCCTATCTCATCTCTCACTTAGGCAACCTGTACTCTCATCAGAAACAGTGTGAAAAAATGCCTGAAGAGCACGACAGAAGGGTGAGGGGAAACTGTCGCCTCCTACCTAGTGTGACACCAGACAGAATTCCCGCAGTGGAGCCCCTGCCCCAGGTAGGAGTGGGAGGACAGAGAACTGAAGCCCAGGAGCAGTGACTTCAGTAAGGGGGGCATTACTGTGGCCATCCCTACATGACCTACAGAGGGTGGTCAAGCTGCTCTGGCATGGAGTGGGGGGATACACCACCTCACAGAACTGGGCCTCTCAGACCAGCGATGATGTTTCTATGCTCACAGCCGGGGCCGGTAGAATAGTTGGACATAATTACAGCAGTGATTATAATTACGATGACCTTTGGACAAAGAGCTGGGAAGGGTTTTATAATAAGGTGCTGATGAGCCGGAATAAGGTATGAAGGGCTCAGAGAGAACCTTGGGAGTGGTGTGTGCGGTGGTGTTATGTGTGTGTGTCTTGTGGTGTGTGTGTCCCAGCAGACCCACTTCTACCAAGGACATTGCTCCCATGGAGTCAGCCTTCAAAGCACAAAGACAACAGTTTATCTAAGACAGAGATGGAACCACAGGCTGGCCTGGGAGGTGTGGCTGAGGCTATCAGCGTCTCATCAGAGCCTCAGGCCAGCCCAGAGTGAAGAGGAAAAACAGAAATATAGGTAAAGACCCATAGAAACCGTGTGTTTAACACGCCTAGCTCAGTCTGATCTGGTGGCACCGTAGGATCTATGATCCCATTTTACAATAGGAAGTTGAAACACAGAGAGGTTGGGGCTCTAGCCCAAAGCTATGCATGCAACCATCCTCTTCCCAGGACCCTAGAGCTAAGGAAGCAAGACCCCATGAGTTACAGGCTATCCTGGCTACAGCCATGATGCCTTGAATCTAAAATCAAACAACAAAAAAAGACCTGCTGGTATTTGAACATGGCCTGAAGGTTTAATCATAGCCTATATTATTTTCACAGACTGAAAACAAGAATCAATTGAGAATCAAAGTTTGTGGAGGTCAGAAATCTGTATTCTATAAGAAGTCCACAAGGCCACCAGGACCAGGCCACAGTGAGGGGTCTGGGATGGGACTACAATATCCAGGAATGATGGCTACCAGAAAGCAATACCCAGGGATGCCTAGAAGGAGTGAGACAATAAAATCAGAGTGATATTATCCCAGTCCCCTCTTCTGGCCCATCCACAGTGGATTTCTACTTAAGGTCACACACTCCCAGCCCTCTGCTTAGCCTGGCCCTGGCTACAGGAATGTTCAAACACAGAGTAAGTCTGTGAACTGCTCATCTCCAGGAGAACCCTACCCAATAAAGTTCTTTAGGATTGTAGGGTGAAGGCTACCCCAAGTGTCCTTTTTGCTTGTGAGAGCTCTAAGTAAATGCCAGCGGTGTGTTTGGGGTTTGAGCAATACTCTGATTCTGGGTTTTTAAAGTTTTAAAGTCCATTCATGTCACATATTCACTCATTACATTTTTAAATGTGTCAGGATATAATTGATGGGGTATTCCTCTCTGTATGCTGGGAATACCATTTGTTAATAAAGAAACTGCTGGGCCTGCACAGGGAATAGAGGTAGGCGGGGGAGGGGGGAACTAAACTGATTGCTGGGAGAAATAAGGAGGAGTTTGAGAGGAAACCATGTAGCCCTGCCAGAGGACAGATGCCGGAACTTTAGCTGGTAAGCCACAGCCACGTGGCAACACACAGATTAATAAAAATGGGTTAATTAATATGTAAGAGGTTAGCCAATAAGAAGCCAGAGCATGTGATTTAATTAATACAGTTCTGTGTGATTACTTTCAAGACTGAGCAGCTGGGGAACAACAAACTGGCCTCTTCATGCTGCTGCAACATATAATAGAGTCCTAAGTAACATCATTCTTGCCCTCATATAGCAAGCAAGAGAAGCCTCAACTGGATACTCCCCACAGGGTCTGCCAGCATCTATCAGGCTAGCCTAGGGTCAAATAGGTCCAGGGTTAGAATGAAGTGAGTCTTACAAGAACAGGCTAGATCCCATCTTTATTTAAAGTCTTGATAGACATTCCCAGAAGTTCAGCCATGCAGCCTGAGTCCCAGCCCAGCCAGATAAGTGTAGCTGTCGTCCCCATCAGTGACACTTTTTTTTGTAGTAGATAGAAACTTAGAGAAAAATGCAGATAATGTGTGATCATAAGATGACCAACCCAACTGGTGCATCTACAAAGCAACCCCTATGCCTAAGACTCAGAAAATATTCTGGAATAACCAGGTGGTGGTGGCACACGCCTTTAATCTCAGCACTCTGAAGGCAGAGGTGGGTGCATCTCTGTGAGTTTGAGGCCAGCCTAGTCTATAGAGAAAGTTCCAGGATGGACTCCAAAGCTATATAGAGAAAACTTGTCTCAAAAAAACGAGATATATATATATATATATATATATATATATATATATATGCAATAGAGGGCAGAAAAATTATAAGGACTATGGTACCTGCTGTGAGATAGCATCCTTGAGACAGGATAGAGATGATGCACCCATGAAATTTCAACAATATGATTACTTAAAGAAGACCTTTACTATGATAATAGCAGTCAATATACCAACATGGATAGGGGAAATTTCACAACCTCCCAACACACAGACACAAATATATGAAGAGCTACAAGCAAGCAATGGCTACTGAGAGAGGGAGAATCAGTTTTGCTCAAGGATGAGCCCCCTAATGGGGTATCAAACCCCAAGTGGTCAATTCTGAACATGTGTACACTACTAAATAGATCCAGTGTGTGTGTGTGTGTGTGTGTGTGTGTGTGTGTGTGTGTGTGTGTAATTAAAGAAGCCATGAATTTGAGGAGGAGTCAGGAAACATGGGAGAAGTTAGAGGAGAAAAGGGAGGAGTGGAATGGTATAAATACAGTTCTCATATATAGAATTCTCAAAAAATAAAATTGAAATAAACAAACAAAATAACAAAATATAAAATGTTGTTACTATGAACAATATATATTTGCAGCATTAACTTTGATTTTTTTTCCAATATTCTGATTTAGTTAAGAGTTTTGGGGGCTGGAGAGATGGCTCAGAGGTTAAGAGCACCACCTGCTCTTCCAAAGGTCCTGAGTTCAATTCCCAGCAACCACATGGTGGCTCACAACCATCTGTAATGGGGTCTGGTGCCCTCTTCTGGTCTGCAGGCGTACACACAGACAGAATATTGTATACATAATAAATAAATAAATATTTTTAAGAAAAGAGTTTTGGGTGCTCGTTTAAGTTCTATACCTGAAGCAAAGGTCTCATTTGCCAGCCTCTACCCCGAGTCCAGAAACAGTAGCTATTTCCCACAAGGAGAAAGACAATTACCTCTATCTGAAGGGGAGGCAAAGCATGCCTGGGCTACTTCCTAAAAGGTCAGTGGGAAATGGGTGGTAAAACATAGAATAATAGAAACAGGTTTATTTAAGATATAAGAGCTAGCTAGAAATACACCTGAGACATTGGCCAATGTTGTAATTAATATGGTTTCATGGCATCTCTCTGACTCTGCCTTCTTTCCTCCTTTAATATCTGCTTGGATTTCCTGCCTTGCTATATTCTGCCCTGCCATAGGCCAAAGCATCTTATTAATCAATGGTAATAAAACATATTCACAGCATACAGAGGGGCATCCCACATCAGGTGGACACTGGATGGGGTTGGGGGAGCAGGGACAGACTAGCCAGTCCAGACTCTGCTCTGTGGGTGACTGTGTTTTGAAGCATGGGTGATGGGAGGGCATCATTATTAAAATCTTGTTGTTACTAGGGAACAACTCCTTGAGGCAGATCCGTCTAGAAGTTGAGGTGCTGAGGCAGGGAGAGTAAATGCTTTTACAAGTACCAATGGAATTAGAAGCTAGATCACTACACTTTGCTATTTCTCCTATGCTCCTTTTTTAGGAGGTGGCTTTAGTAAAAGTGTGGACTTGTGGGAAGACAAAAATAAAGGAAGGGCATCCTGGACATACAGGAGAAGCCTGAGGAAGAGGATTTTTGTTTGCTTGCTTGCTTTTTGTTTTTGTTTGTTTTTGAGACAACCTGGAGGGAGGTGTAGGTGACCCAAACTGGACAGGTACATCAGTGTAAAAACTGAAGATGTACAATGCATAGACCTCAGAGACAAGGGGGAGACCTTGGATGGTAACTAAGAGGGGGAGAGCAGGCTCAGAACCAGTCCTAGGTGAGTGAAACTTAGCTAGGAAGGAGTGGATGATAGAGAGAGGAGAGAGAGAGAGAGAGAGAGAGAGAGAGAGAGGAGAGAGAGAGGAGAGAGGAGGGAGGGAGGGCGGAGGGAGGGAGGGAGGGAGGAGGGAGAGAGGGAGAGAGGGAGAGAGAGAGAGGAGGAGGGAGGGAGGGAGAGGGAGGGAGGGAGGGAGGGAGGGAGGGAGGGAGAGACAGAACCAAAAGGGGTGGCAGGGCAAGGGCTTCTAGGCAAAGTAATTCTTTGCATAGAATGAGAGAGGCCTGATTTGCAAATGGGGATACAAGAGTATCATTGGTGCTGCCTCCTTAGGACCAATGAAAGCAGGTAGGTGGAGGAAGAGCAACCTCTATTGGAACACAGGGAAGAACAATGGTATCTGGGAGGAGCCATGTTTGTGAAGGGCCCAAGGAAGATGAAAATAGGTATGCACACAATGCAAAGGCTAGGAGTGGGTTTGGTCCTCCTTCGGAGGGCGGAGGAAACGCAAATGCCCTTCTCCCTTCCTTCAGCAGGAACCCAACCAAAGTTTCTCAGCAGAATTGTGTCCTGGGTGCTCTGACATCCTGCTTAAAAAACATGCTCCATTGAGTCCCTTCACTTCCACACCTCCTCTTGCCACCTCTCAGATAAATCACTTACATTTATAGCTCTTGTATCCAAGTCGGCCTCTGGGGAAATATAACAAAAGCTGGGACGCTGGGACACAGGCATGAAAGCAATTTTCTCTTAGTCATCGAGTCTCTTTGTGCAAGGCAATGACCTAAGAGCCTAAGTCACCCGACATGAAATTCAGCAAAGCAGAAACTAAAAACACAAAACATATAGTCAGAAACACCTGCGTTAACAGTATAGCCGACATGACTCTCTTCTCGGCCTTTCTTGTAAAGGAATAAAGTCTGTCTCTCCCACTGAACTGAACTGCAGTGTGAGGAGTCAATTTCCTCACCCCACTGAGAAGAGGCCCGGCCATGTGACTTCCTGTGACTGTTGAAAAGTGAATATCAGTGATACATTCTCTCAGTTCCGAGCCTTGATCACCGTGGCCTGTGCCACCTTGCCTTGAGTTTGTTGTCATTATACAGTGAGAATAACGTGGCCCAGACAAAGTCTGGCCTTTCGGTGTGGATCCTCCACCCTCTTTCCTTTCCTCCCTCCCACTCCTCCTCTAAGCAGAGGAAAGAAATTTGTCCAGGAGTAGAGCAAGGTCAGAGTGGAGAAAACTCAGTTACTTTAAACCAGAGATTTGTTGGCTCATTTTGTTACTGCAACATAACAAAAGCGACCAATACATTCAGCACAGATTAACTAGCTATAGTGTCTATAGCAAGTAACTAAGTCTCTGTGAGCCTTTATTTCTTCCTTGATAAGAACAAGAATAAGTAACAGTATCTACTTAACGAGACTGCAGGACATTATACAAACAGTCATATTATATAGTGCCTAGCACAGAGTAAATGTTAACTGTTATGATTATAACCATTTCTCTGAGCACAAAGAAATTTCTTTCAAAAGTGAGTCCTCTAGAGAGAAAGATGTAGCTCCGACAGGGCTCATGCCCATCGTTGTTTGTTAAACGGTCCCTCCTTTCCCCTCCTAATAGCCCGACTCAGAAGTGTTTTGCCTTGGCACGAGGCCACAAGGAGTACCAAGGGAGGCGCCCATGTACCACATGCCTGCATGCAGGAAACCCATAGCAGTTAATGAATCCCCATGGAGTGGTCCAGCTTATCCCTGGTTTAATACCCTGAAAATGGCAGGGAGTCATTTATCCATGAGCTACAGCCTCTCGGTGTCGCCTGTGCATTACAAGTTATTTATGAGGCAATTTGCACAGCTTCACACCGGCTGGCCATTATGCTACTGTCTGCTAACCACTAGGAGGGTTGCTGAACCCAAAGAAGAAATGAGCCTCCCCCTGCCTCCACTTTGCTGGTGACAATAAGCTCATGGTTTTCCTGTACTGTATGTAGCAGGTTTACTCTTAGGGGATAAAAGTATGACCCAGTGCCCAGTGGAGAGGAATCCAACCATATCTACAGCCCAGCAACTGAATGCATCCAGGGGCTTGTTATCAAAGATCAGACTCAAGATAAATAAATAAAATGGCTAATGGGGAAACAACTAGTTACAAAGGAATGATTTTTTCACATAAACTCTAGAAAAGCACATAGTTATGGCAGGAATGCTCCTTCAATTACTGTGATGGGAAAATGGCATAATCTTTTAGAAATGTTTTGCACATGACTTAGAACATAAACATCTTCCAATAAATGTTACCTGCTGTTACCGTGATACCCTGATCCCAGGCAGTCCCTATCATCTTGGGGCATCGTGATCTGCTGGACAGTTGGGACCACACCTGCTCTGCCGGTCCTCAGCTGCTTTGGGGCATCATCACTTGTTGTGAGGATTGTCGTACCAATCAGTCAGAATCTGAAAGATGGTCTAAGAGTCATCCACTTGTTCTAAGCAATCTAGACCTGCATAACTATGTACAATGCTGTTGACTTTGAAACACACTGTTGTCTTTAAAAAGTCAATGGCTCCCCTTTGAGGTTCTTAGAATATTCCAGTTACTCTGGTGGCTTCGTGCAACAGAGAGGTCCTAGAGGTGGAATTCCATCATGAGCCTATTCCCCTTGTCAACAGGGGTTTGCAGAGCATCGTATTGCAGAAGGAAAAAGAACATAGTCAAGATGAATGTTACCTGATTTCAACGTCCTTTCTTCCACAGCTACTTCTTACCCACCATTTTCAAAATACCCCACTTTCTGCAAGGATTGCTCTCTGGGCCTTTACTTATCATTTCTTCATTCCCTATCATCATTCTTAGAAGAAAATCTTAGGCCATTGTTTCCTGTCCTCTCCCCACCAACATAATCTATGTCTGAATGTTCCCCTCACAATAAATAATAAGCCAAACAATTTCAATAGCTATAATGTATTCAGTGTTTGCCTTTGGGCCTCCCTGCATTCTGTATATCTTCTCTCTCTTCATCATCACAGCCACCAGTATGGTCTGAACTATTGTAAACCCCATACAACAGACACATGACAGAAAATCACTCCCATATAAAACAAAAATAAATCCTATACATCCGAAAACAGCCTGGATGTGATCACACAACAAATCAGACAGCGCGAAGTCCAAATGCAGGTCTTCTGATTTCAGGGTGGGGGCTTGTAGCCGAGTCTGGCGACGGCCCACCACATTGCCCACATTTCACTATCTCAGCGCACACTGAGCAGCATCCACCTGTGTGGCCTCCAGCACACTAGACTGCCAAACCAACCATGGATGGATGAGGGTGTCTGTGGAAATACCCCAGCTTCCTCATGCCTCAAGGATAACTCTGAAGTGTGTTTTCTATTCTGGTTCCTTTCCCCTACCCCCGAGGTCTAATTTGATAGAGAAAGCATCCTGTGTAGACTTCCTCCTCCCCTCCACCTCCCCCGCCTCATTTCCCTGTGATTCCCCGCCAGTGTTTCCTGGAATTCCGTGCCAGATATGGCATTGCTTTCCAAGATGTGTCTCAGTCTCCTTCCAGGGAAACTCAAATTAAAACACTTATCTTTCCAAATCATTTCTCTTTTCCTAGTACCGATTTTTTTTTCCCACTGTAGCTCCAAACTTCCCAAATCTCTTTTCAGGAATTTTGTTCCTTCTGTCTCCAGCCGTCCACAAAGATGAGGGGCAGGTGGTAAAGAGAGACCATTTGTCTACCTTTCTCAGCCAGGGCATCAGTCCCATGTTTTCCTGGGTGACCAAGACAAGCAGTCACACCTGGGAAGGTGTTCTTGGGCACTCGCTGCCTATTGTGTAGCTCAGACTCAATCAAATGGACCCAAACTACAAGTGAGTCCCATAATTATGGCTCCCAATGCTCACTTTTCTGAGTCAAAATGTGTGTTTTATATCAGATGCACTTGAACAACAACAACAAATGATGGGTTTGTGACCATCATACCTGCCAGATATACAGATAGTACTGAAGAGGATGAAATAGAACACACTGATCTGTGGGCCTCCATCGAGGAGGAGAATTTGAAAAGTATACTGCCCTTCAGTGAGAACCAGTCCCCTAAACACAAGTTTTCTCAAATGAGGAATACCACTCCTCCACTCAGCCCCTACATCACAACTCTAACTCTACCCTCCCAGAATGTCCTGAACCAGACTGCCAGGGGGAAATCAAGTCCAAAATGAAATAGGCCAGCCCTCTGAACTTCAGTTTCCTGTGGAGAAATGGAAAGGAGCCTTATTCATTCAATGTGTTGCTGCTGCTGCTGCTGCTGATGATGATGATGATGATGATGATGATGGTGATGGTGATGATGATGATGATGATGGTGATGATGATGATGATGATGATGGTGATAGTAATGGTGGTGGTAGTGGTGGTGGTGGTAGTGGTGGTGATGCTGCTGCTGCTGCTAATGATGTTATTACTGGCTCACCTGTATCCTAGACTTGTCTTGAACTGACTACATAACCATGGATGCCCTCATATTTCTGATCCTCCCACCCTCTCCTCCCCAGCACTGGGATTACAGGTGATGACTGGTGTGGACTTGCTTTATGCAGTGCCTGGTTTATGCAGTGTTAAAGATCAAACATAGGGATTTGTGGATCGAACTCAGGAACTTTACCCACTTAGCCACATCCCCATCCTTAAACAATCAATGTGAACCCTGTGTTTCATATCTGTGACTATGAAGGGAGACGATGTATATAAAGGACATGACACTTAAGTGGCACTTCATGACTTCTAATGAAATCACTGTCGCTGGCACTTTGTCCTGTTTATCCTCAAAAAAGCAACTGTACAGTTGCTCCTGTCTCTACTTTGAAGATAGACAAATCAAGGCTAAGAGAGCTTGAGATGGCTCACATGGGGCTGCACAGTAAGAATTTACCCAGAGCTTTGGATTTGAAGAGTTCAGCTCACCAGATGTAAACTTGCCTCTCTTCCACCCTACCTTCCTGCAACAAGGCTCCCCAGAAGAAGGGTGACACAGTGACCTTCGTCACAAGCGTAAAAGGATTCCCAACCGTGGTCTTATGCATGTGTCCCTTAATCATTGGTTGTCAGTCTGGCAGGAATGTAAAGCAGAAACATGAAGTCTTCTCTTGCTCCAAGCTTTCAAGTCCTCCTGATGGAGGGTCTAGGAGATGTTATTTCATCAGCCAAAGAAGCGTTGTCAGGCTCACCAGGAGCTGGAGAAGATGTTTTGCAACCATGGGAAAATAATAAGAAAGAAACAAGAAAACAAAGGGAGCCTGCCTTGTGTCTAAGAAATATGAGTGCTTGTGTACATAGTAATTAAAATTGGTTGTCACCATATGCACACAGTTAAGGGGGCTGGCATTCTAGGCACTGACGATACACAAAAGCTGCTTTATAAACACAATGCATTATGCAGGCTCCTGACAAACCAAACAATTATTTCTACTGTGATTTTTGCATTCTAGTCAACTACACAAATATTTATTGAGCACCTGCTGTGTGCCCAGCACTGTGCAATAATCCACACTGCAGAGATGAGTGAGCAAGAGATCTCAGACTATGTGAGAAATCAATGGATAACAAAGAGAATACAGCACAGCTTGCTTGTCTAGCATCAGGACAGGAGCATAGTAGGGAAGGGAGCTGTTCTGTGTGAGAAGTCCCTCTCCCTGCAGAAGGGAGACCTGGGTCTGCAGAGAGAGGGGCACAGACGGGGAAAGCATCTCCAATAGGCAGGAATCAGAAGTGTGTGTTGTCCGGAAGGGCAAGTCATCTGACGTGGGTGAATCACTGTCAAGGTGGGAAGATTGAATACTGTGATTTGCCATCGAGTCCCAGCTCCAATGCTAGCACCTCCTTAAAGACACAGTCACCAAGAATCCTACAAAATGTCATATACCGCATCCCTTGGTTTCTCTTTCTCTTTCACACTCATCTCATTATTGGTATAGCTGTTGATGTTCTTCCACAACCAAAACAAATTCTTTATCCTAGCAGGGGTCTTATCTGTCTTGGTCTTCACTGTGTCTCCCTCCAGAGCTTCAAGTAGGACCCCAAGAAAATTTCACGTTAAATATATAGGTTGCCCACACCCCCAATGGATGGCCACACCCATGCACATTTGAACAACGTTAACTGGACTTGGGGGTATTTTTACTGAAATTTTTTTGAGAACTATATATGTGAGTAACGTATTTACATCATTTTAATCTCTCCTCTTTCCCCTCCAATTCCCATCCCCATCCCCCACCACTTTCTCTCAAATTCACAATCTCTTCTTCTTTAATTATTAGCTGGATAAGAGAGTCAAAAGATCATTGATTTTTTTAAAAAAATAGGAGTATATGAAGTTGGGAGAAAGACAGGGCAGGGGCACAGAGGAAGTTGGAGGGAAGTAGTAGTTGGTGGGTTTGACAAAATTACATTGTGTAAGTGGATGAAATTTTCAAAGAACAAATACAAAATATTTTTTAAATAAATAAAAACAAAAGAATAAATCAATAAATGGAGAGTTTGTGGCTTGGGTTGGTAGAGAACTTCTAGGCAACGCATTCATTTACACGCTGACTTTATCAGAATACCACTGACTGCTGTAACAGAAACCCAACAGTCCACTCTCTTGTCACGACACAAATGTATTTCTCACTCACTAAGAGTCCAGTGGAAACATTCACGGCTGCCTTTCCTCTACGTGTTGATGGGAAGATACGCAGTCCTTCTGACTTGTGGCTCTACCACTGCCCAGGGTCCTCGGGGTCCTTCATTTCCAGTCAGTCAAGGGAGAAAGGACATCGGAATCACAGAAGTGGGACATCCTTGCCACCCTCGCTCACTAGGTTGAACTAGTCCCATAACCTCATTTAGATGCAAGTGCAGCTAGGATATGAAACTTCTGTCCCAACGGGCACCTCTCAGTGGTGACATCACACTATAGAAGAGGGGGTGAGTTTGCAGCGGACGAACCAGTGTCTCTGCCGGATAGCCCTGAGCTGAGGAAGGCTAAAACTCTGCCAAGAACATAACACTCTTGGATGCATGCGTATCCCTTTAGTGCAAAACAGAACCGAGTCCTTTCCCTTCTCTGCCCTCACTTAAGCTAGTTTTCTAAGCGCTGGGTTAGAAGGTAACATTTCCTGACCCAAGATTATGAAGACCTTTCCTGAACAACCCTGTGACTCTATAAGCTGAGGGTTCATTCATTCTGTTCCTATGGAAATCCAGAGGGGGAAAAAAAAAAAATGTGCCGGAATGTTCCCAGGAATAGAGATAAAGCGCCAACCAGGAGCGGAAAACAGGATACCAGGGAAGAAGTGGGGCGCAACATGCTAGAGAGAACCTAACAAGTTTGCTTCCAACCACAGCGTCCCTGCAATAATGACAGCAGCAACAGATAACTCAGGCTTCGCACCTACTGTGGGCTAGACCCTGAGCCAAGTACTTTAAAATCATTTTCTCATCCAATCTTTAGCAAGCCCATCACGATACTACTGGCTGCGAATGTGTGCTCGTGTGTGTGTGTGTGTTTGCGTGCGTGTGAGCGAGCGCATGTGCACACCGCCTGTACAGACATGTGTGCATGCATGTGACAACCTGAGGGCAACCTCAGCTGTTATTTCTCAGGAGTTATTCACTTTAATTTTTAAGGCAGAGTCTGTCACTGACCCAGAATTCAATAAGCTTTCTGGCCCTGTGAATGAGCCCCTAGAGCCCACCGATTTCTGCATGGGAATTACAAGTGTGTACCACCATACGTAGCCAGCTTATTATACATGGTCTCTGGGAATTAAACTCAGGTCTCATGCTTGCAAGAAAGCACTTAACTGACAAAAGCCATCTCCCTGGCATCCTGCTGTTCCATTTTTGTAGATAAAGAGAAACTAAAGCTTAGAGACAACTTAAAGAAATTACCCCAAAGAGGACACAAGCATCCAATGATACAGGAGGAAAGTAAAGAGTCAAGAGTCCAAACTCCCCATCATCAGCTCTCTCTGAAAGGCTCTTCTATGCCTAGGTACCACCACAAATGGGAGCCACACAGAGCCTTAGACGTCAAAAACCACTATTAGTAGGGCTGTCAGCCAAGGCTTGCAAAAGTAAGCATCATAAGAAATGTGAGGAGCAAAGCTGTCTTCTCTAGGCTGGCCCAGATCCTGTTTCTGGATAGCATACCGCCCGAGAAGGTGGAATTCTATTGTATGTTAGAAGGCAGTGTGCCCCTTGGGTCTTGATGAGAATATGGAATAACTTTAAGCCTTGAGGTGCATTGTGAATCACTGAAGGCTTTATCCAACTGGCCTTGGCATCCTTAGTTTGAGTAGTGCAATCAACATTTTCTGTTTGCACTGTTGCAGTAAACTGTTGTACTTTCCAAACCAAACAGTGTGACATACTTTCGAATCATTACCATCCCCACTTAGAGCAATTCAGGTCTCTTAAGTAACCAATCATTGTGACTTTGAATGAGTTTAATTATCAGAGTACTTCAGTGTATAAATAATTATGCACACCCTGTTAGACAGGCTGACAGCTCTAATGGAATCCAGTGGGATTGGTCTCAATCTAATAGAAAAGCCCTGGAAAAGTCCTCACTACCTTGACACATATTGTCAAGGTTGACTGAGAATCATCCCAGAAGAACTATAAACTCTAAGATTTTCTTAGGAAGACTCAAACCTCTTCTCTTAAAAAACTAAGGAGAAGCCAGGAATGGTAGAACACACCTTTAATCCTAGCATTTGAGAGACAGAGACAGGTGGATATCTATGAGTTCAAGGCCAGCCTGGTCTATATAGTAAATTCGAGGCCAGAAAGGGCTACCTGGTGAGATGATTGATAGAAAGAAAGAAGGAAACAAAGGAAGGAAGGAAGAAAAGAAAGGAAGGAATAAAGGAAGGAAGGAGGAAGGAAGGAAGGAAGGAAGGAAGGAAGGAAAGGAGGGAGGGAGGGAGGGAAGGAGGAAGGAAGGAAGGAAGGAAGAAAGGAAGGAAGGAAGGAAGGAAGGAAGGAAGGAAGGAAGGAAGGAAGGAAGGAAGAAAGAAAGAAAAGAAGGAAGGAAGGAAGGAAGAAGGAAGGAAGGAAGGAAGGAAGAAAGGAAGGAAGGAAGGAAGGAAGGAAGGAAGGAAGGAAGGAAGGAAGGAAGGAAGGAAGAAAAGGAAGGAAGGAAGGAGGGAGGGGGAGGGAGGGAGGGAGGAAGGAAGGAAGGAAGGAAGGAAGGAAGAAAAGAAAGGAAGGAAGGAAGGAAGGAAGGAAGGAAGGAAGGAGGAAGGAAGGAGGGAGGGAGGGAGGAGGGAGGGAGGAGGGAGGGAGGGAGGGAGGGAGGGAGGGAGGAAGAAAGGAAGGAAGGAAGGAAGGAAGGAAGGAAGGAGGGAGGGAGGGAGCAGAAAGTATAGATTATTTGAAATTTTTTACATTTATTTATCTATTGGGAACTGCTTGTGTTGTGGTGACTATGTGGATAGAGGTCATAGGGCAACTTGGAGGAGTCAGTTCTCTCCTTCTGCCATGTTGGTTTCTGGTGGCTGGATTCAGTTTTTCATGTTTGTCAGCAAGTGCCTTTACCCCACTGAGTGATGACTCTGGCCTTGGAGAATTTATTTTTTCTTCCCTCCCCCGAGAATTTATTTTTAATCTTCAATGAGGTTGTGAAGAGATGCTCCCAATGGCAAAGTTGGTTTTGCCCTGTAAGTACAAGGACATAGTTTAAACACTAGAGTCCAGGTCCAGAGAAAGCTAAGTGTGGCAGTGTACACTCATAATCCCACACAGAGACAGAAAGATCCCCTGAAGCTTGCTGGATGAGACAGCCTAGCCTACTTGGTGTTTTCCAGGCCACGTGAAAGACTCTGCCTCAAATCCTACAAAGTGCATGATGACCAAGGAACAAGAGCAAAGATCATCCTCTGACTTCCACATGCCCTCATGTACAATGTACGTTTCTGTATACATGTGAACTCATGCCCACACAAGCACATGTCCACATGCATTAAAAAAAAAACACTCAATAAGAGGTTCTGTTTCAAAGAGCTTTCAGAGATAGTACTTCACTTCATCCACTCAGTGGCTGTAGAGGTGGCATCCTCCTAGGTAGTGGCTGGTGTTTCATCAGCATCAACTGGATGAAGAAAATTCATAGACAAAGAAACTGAGTCTTGGAAGTAACATAATAGTCTAAACTAACTCTGTCAGTACAGCGTAAAGTCTGTCCTGATCTCAGATCTGAAACTCAGCTATCAGATGAAGCAACAGCATCTTTGCCGCCAGCATCCCTGCCTCTGCTCACCTCCCAGTGTTAGACCACTAAACTTGAACAGGTCCTAGGACCCCAGTTTAGGGCATGCCTATAGGACCACCCAGGGACAAACTACAACAGTGGATAATTAAAGTCCAAATGCTTGGAGTATCTTCTTGGTTCTTTTTTATCACAATCCCTTCTTATAGCATGAAAGGTAAGCACATCCCCAGATATCTGCCCTTCTGCGTTATCTAAACATGAGTGTCTTAACCTTATCATTCACACTTACAAACTATTTCTCAGAATACCGCAAAGGTTGTACCTAAAATAAAACACAATTGATAACAAAGGAAGACAATGATATTTAAACACAAATCACCTTTTAATGTGATATAGAATGCTTCTTTGCTAACGCACTAAGCAAGATCTAGCATAGGGCCTATTAACTTCTATCATTTATAAGTTGTCATGAACTTGAATGATGTTTGAGGAATCTGGTAATAAAGACATTGTGAAATTAAAAAGAAATTATGGTTATTTTTTATTGTTCACATATAGTATTTAATGCTACCATAGTTTGCTTCCTTATTTCAATAGCCAAAGGATATTGCTCAATTCTATTTGATTTTAGGAAAAGTAAAAATGCAATATTTTCCTACATTCACAGACTCCCATAATTCTCTTGAAGACCCTTTAGTGAACCCCAAGTTAAGAACACTGTTGGAACACCTTCTGGTCTTAAAGAAGTGAGGAGATCTTTCTTAGCTTCCTTGACTTGGAGAACTTATAAGCCCCATCATCCCAGCCTCTGTCTCAGAGTTTCCACATTTGATGCTTCCTAGTGCTGTAACTCCCTACCTGAAATTAATGCTGTAACTCCCTACCTGAAATTAATGCTGTAACTCCCTACCTGAAATTAATGCTGTAACTCCCTACCTGAAATTAATTTTATTCATTCTTGGATCACCTCCCTTTTTCCCACCTTTGCTCATATGGGTATACACAAACCATATCTCCAAGTTTTTCCTAGAGTCTAGTTCATATCATCCCTCTTTACAGCAACTTCATTGGAGAATCATAGCACAGATGATACTTCATACAATCTCAGGGTGTCATTTATAACAGATACCTTCAGTCCAAAGAGAGGCAGCCTCTAACTCACACTCTCCATCCCTTCTCCATTGGGAGGGAGTCAGTTATTGCCTTGGCGGAGTTGACCTACATTGTCATTATAAGAAACAAGTCCTGTCTTAGCATCCATGTTATGATAATGTGACCTAATGATGGAGCTGGGTCCTTGTTAGAAACTGGGTATGTGTCCCAACTTAAGAATATGACAAGGTGAGAAGAGGCTAGTGAGGAGTGTGTTGGAAAGTTAACTGGTAGCTAATCACTAAGAGTGACTGTTTACCAATAGGTAATAAAGACATCTTCAGCCCCTGCAAACACAGAGAAGCGGCAGGGTACATCAGACCTTGAGCTGATGTGGAGACTCAGGAAAAACCTTGGCAATCATCTAAGCATGTGCTTGGGCATTTTCTAACCCAGTTCTCTTGCAATTTCCATTTGGAATTGAGCAAGGAGAGCTGTTTATTGGATTTTTGTGTGACTTCTCTTGACTTCTGCAACTTTCGCTCAAAGAAAGAGTAGCTATCTCCTGCTCCCAATGTTTCTAGATGACTGCATGAAATAGCCAGTAACTATTACTATTACTCTCATTCTTTTTTTTCAATTTTTAAGTATATTCTTGTTTTCATTTCTTTATATGATTGGGTGTTTTGCCCGCTTGTATATTTGTACACCACTTGTGTGCCTGGTAACCATAGAGGTCAGAAAAGGGTGTTAGATCCCCTGGAGATAGAGTTACAGATCCTTTGTGAGTCGCCATGTGGGGGCTGGAAATCGAACCTAGGTCCTGTGCAAGAGCAGCAAGTGCTCTTAAACACTAAGCCAGCTCTTCAGTTCCCTATTATTGTTACTCTTGATCTTATTATTGGCTCTGGAAGTATTTGAGGTTGTATAAATAACTTTCCAGTTTTAATTAGAAAACAAATATCTCTAAGATCTTTGCAAATAATCAAAATTCACAAAAAAAATTGAAGAATGAGTGAGACTCACATTGTTATGCAACAGATCTAGAAAAATAATGAAAATGGCTAACACTTAGATAGAGTACAGGTCATACTGTAAGTGTCCTAAAATGCTCACAGTCACACTATGGGCTGACTGTTGTTACATCCTCATCTCACACACAAGCATATAGTGTTCAGGAAACAGAAATGACTTACTGAAGTTGACATGGCTGTCATCATTCAAGTAGGATGCAGGAAAGCGTTCTGCTAAAAATTGGATACTTTCTCAACTCTGAACCTACATTAATATGAATTATATCTCTGTATAAAAAGAAACGAATGGGGCCTATGCAATGGGTCAGGGGTACAGGCACTTGCCAACAAACCTGGTGACTTGAGCTCCACCCCAGGGACCCACAGAGTGGAAGGAGAGAAGTGATTCCTGCAAGTCATCTTCCTCATATACACCATGACACATATGCACCCCACATAAAACACAACACATTAAATAAGTGTTTAAAACCTTTAAAGAAGTTGATGATTGCTGCAGTAATACCAAGCATTAATTAAAGTAAGAAGACACTCTACAGGGAGGGGGGGAAAACCAATTATACTGGGAGTTTACAGAGCAAACATGCAAACAAAGACACTAAATCTCTGAACACTAAACAGTATGTGTCATCAAACTATATAATATAAAAACTCTTATAACTACCAGAAGCTTTTTCAAAACTACACACAGTCCTTATCCCAGGCAAGAATATTGGAACCAATAGCCAGCAAGAATGCGCAGGACCTAATAAATCAACTAATTAACAAAATGTATAAGGTCAGCCCAATAAGATTCAACCACCACATCCTCTCTTTAAGGCATATCCTTTTTACATACCCACGAATTATTTGCAAGAGTTAACTCTAACATCAAAACTTAAACTTCAGAAGTGAAAACTGGGCTGACAAGATGGCTCAGTGAGCAAAGGTGATTGTCACCAAGGTGGTGATCTGAGTTCAATTCCATGACTCACCCCTGCAAACTGTCCCCTGACCACCACAGCCACGTATGGTATGTACATGTCCATACACACACACACACACACACACACACACACACACACACACACACACATAAATGTAGCTTGAAACTTTTTAAGAAATAAAGACAACATATAACAAGTTGTCCAAACAGTTCGGTAAGATCTAATAAAACTTACATGCACACAAAGATGAACTCCCTAAATCAAATTATTTCTCACACAATGAATCAAAACCAAACTTGCACTAAACTATAAAGTTCCCAAATTCGAAGACCTAATCTGTCATTTCACGTGTTCTGAAATCCGAATTGCTCCACAGAGACTGACATGACACACGCCTGACCTCCCGTTGCACGGCTACTGACTCCAGCTGCGGGAAGGACTAAGCTGATCTTGTGCGCTCAGTTTCAACTTCTTTCTTTGTTTACACTTTATTTATGTCTAAACCACTGCGAGACGTCCACCCTTGTGTTTTATGTGTTTATCTAAAGGTAGTTTTTATTCTTTTCATTTAAAATTCTAGCATTAAAAGAAGTGAGCTTTCCTCTCTTAATAGGCTGTGTTACATCCCAAAACATAAACATTTAAACACTTCCTCTTATTTAAACACACACACACAAACACATGCACAAAACTTCTTTTAGAGAGGGGTTTTTTAATGTAGGATGTCCTAATGTATGCTGCAAATATGTGTTTCTTTTATTGGTTGATGAATAAAGCTGGCTTGGCCTACGGCAGGGCAGAATATAGCAAGGTGGGAAATCCAGTCAGAGATAGAGGGAGAAAGAAGGCAGAGTCAGGGCTGCTGCAAAATGTGAGGTTAACAGACCCCGAGCCTTGCGGTAAAATATAGACTAACAGAAATGGGTTAATTTAATTGTACAAGTGAGTTAATAATAAGCCTGAGCTAATAGTCCAAACAGTTTGTAATTAATATTAAACCTCTGAGTGGTTATTCAGGAACTGGAGGGCAGGAGAGAAACAATAGTTTCGCTTTGTAGCCCTGGCTTTCTTGGAACTAACTACATAATGCAGACCAGGCTAGCCTTGAACTCACAGAGATCCACCCACCTCAACCTCCCAAGCACTGAGATTAAAGGTGTACATCACCACACCTTGTTAGAAAGATGGTAAAGTATGACTTAAATGAAAAAGTCCTCTCTTTTCTACAACTCCAATCTCTATTATATCCTCCAAACCCTTAATTCATTTTATGGGCTAGTAAATGTCTCTGAGGTTTTTCTTTTTTTTCTAGGCTTCTATAAGTATATATGAATAGTCTCTTTCACAGTAATAGAACTATGCGTCCATACTTCACATGAAGTAAGTTCTTTCCATGTAACCCATATACGTGCTGACTTGCCATATCAAAACACAAATTTCTCAGCAGTGTTCAGCTGACTAAGCATGCTCGTATGCACTAAACATAGTCAATATTGACTGGTGTTTCTGCTGTTTCACTGAGTACTGCACACAGTGGTGCAGTGAACACTCCTGCTCGTGTGCAAGTATTGCTATGAGGCTTGTAGGTTTTGTTTCCCAAATAACAAAGAAATTTGTCAGTAACTCTGTAGGTGGAGACTGCACATTAGTTCCCAACTCCATTTTAAGATAGCATTAGATTGATCGATAGGGATATATACACAACCGTGGGCTGGGTAGATGGCTCAGGGAGTTTAGCTTATACACAAAAGTGAGAACCTGAGTTTGGATCCCCAAAACATATAAATCCAAGTGTAATAGCTCGCAAATGTAATCCTTGTGATCCTGCCAAGAGATGGAAGCCAAGACAAGAGAACCCCTGGAAGCCTGTGGTCCTGCTAGAGTGGCATTTACACCAGCAAATAATAAAATAGAGACTCTTCAACAAATAAGGTGAAAGGCAAAAATAGATGCCTAATGTTGTCTATGAACTTCCCCCCTCTCTCTCTCTGTCTCTGTCTCTGTCTCTGTCTCTCTCTGTGTGTCTCTCTGTCTCTGTCTCTCTCTCTCTCTCTCTCTCACACACACACACACTTGTTTAACATTGCTTTAGAGTGGGTGGCAGGCAGGCATGGATATAGATTTTTTTAATATGAAAGTACGAAAGCTTTCAGGTTTTATAAATGTGTAAAGTCAAATTTGGAGTTTTCAAAACTTGGGGGCACTAAAGACTGACTTCTAACCTCTCATCAGTTGGTGCACACGTACGTGGCACTTCATCTGTTCTGCTAGTCAGAGTGGCTGAAGAGGATCAACCGTACACCAGGGATACAGACGTTAGCATCGGAGCGAGCAAGGACAGCACGAGTGTGCAGCCACAGCCACTGCAGTGCGGAGCAGAAGGGAGAGTTGACACAAGGCAGACATTCTAAGGATGGCGAAAGTTATTTGATTTGAGCATAGAACTGAGTTACCTTTCGAAATCTCTGAGTGTTCTCATTTGAAAATAACTATTAAAAATAAAACAGACCATTATCTCAGGCTGGGCAGTCTACCCTACAATGGTTATGGGGTACATGGGAAAGTATGCTGAGGGAGAGCAGACAGCAGCAGGACTATGGAAGTCATGCTGTAGACTGTCAACACTATCTGGGGGCAGCTGGAACTGCTTTGTGCCTTTTTAAGCAGAATAGTGATACATGCGCTCTAATTTAACCAACACTGGATCTTTGCTATAACAGGGAGAGACTGTGTGCAAGATCATTAGACTCCTTCGTTTACCTTAGTCTGTTTGGTACTGTTAATATTATAATGGAATTCATAAGACTGGGTGATTTAAAAAGAAGAAGAAAGTGATCTCTCGCAGTATTGAAAGTTGAGTGGAGATCAAGGTACCAACCAGTGTCTGTTGTCCAGTGAGAGCCTCTGTTCTATATCCCCATATGACAGAAAGGACAATTCTGCATTCTCTGTCATGTTGCAAAAGAGAAGTGAAACAACCCACTCCCATGAGAATTTCTGATAGCATGTGCCTTAGTCAGGGTTTCTACTGTGATCACAGCACCTCCTATAAAGAAAAACATTTAATTGTCATGGTCCGCTTACAGTTTCAGAGGTTTAGTCCATTGTCATCATGACAGGGAGCATGGTGGCATGCAGGCAGATGTGGTGCTGGAGGAGTAGCTAAGAGTCCTCCATTTTGCAGGTGACAGGAAATTAATTGGAACACTGAGCGGTATCCGGAGCATAGGAAACCTCAAAGCCCACCCCCACAGTGACACGTTTTCTCCAACAAGGCCATATCCACTCCAACAAAGCCGTACCTCCTAATAGAGCCAAAACCTATAAAATTATGAGGGTTATGAGGGCCAATTACATTCAAACTACCACAGTATCATTGATCCATGCATAAAGGCAGAACACAATGACTCAAGCATCTTCAACTTGACTCTGTGGCATTGGTATTCAATTGTCAATGTGAATCTCCCACAGATAAGGTCTATTCCCATTTATTACTAAGGCTGAAACATTCACCAACTGCTGTAGAATAATGCTTTTGTACAGTGTAAAGATTAGTCACTTGTATTGGTTTAATAAAATGCTGATAGGCAGTAGCCAGGCATTAAGTATAAATGGGGCAAGCAGACTAGGAGAATTCTGGAAAGAGGAAAGGCAGAGTTAGTCACAAGCCAGATGCAGAGGAAGCAAGATGAGACTGCCTCACTAAGAAAAGGTACCAAGTCACATGTCTAAACATAGACAAGAATTATGGGTTAATTTAACTTGTAAGAGCTAGTTAATAATAAGCCTGAGCTAATAGACCAAACACTTTATAACTAATATAAGCCTCTGTGTGTTTCTTTAGGACTGAGTGGCTGTGGAGCCAGGTGGGACAGAAACTTCCATCTATAGACAACATCTCTGAGTTTGGAGACAGTAAGTTTGTAGTGCTGTTCAGGGCAGAGCAGAAGGACAACCAGGGGCTCTGGAGAGCAAAAATTCAAAGTATGACGTTGGGGCCAGCCTAGAAGTTGTGAGTTTAGGGAGTGTAGAATCTGGGGACTCACTCTAAGCCTAACATTGAGCCAGACACATTGTAGTAATTGTCTAGTTTAATCCTTGAAGCAAACATGCAGGAATATTGTTAACTAAAACTTTTAAAGACTTTAAGGGTTAGAAAATTGAAATCTTTCAGAAGTTAAATCCTCACCACAGAATCAGAGGGACCCACACTGACTTCTGTTTCCCCAGTGATGTATAAGCCCAGGTATGCCAAAGGGCAAAGCTATGGATTAAGATATATGAACTCAGAAGCCCTGCATGGATGCAGGACGCACTGACGTCAAAGGCTGCCTTGAAGGGGTGGATACAGATAGCATGTGTGGACTCTGTGGAAAGAACAAACCTGTGTTCACTGTTCCATTGTCTTTCCCTCAGTATAGGCTACTCCAGATCCCTTACTTCCCCTGACAGGACTCTGAACAGAACTCCCTTGATCACTTTGGGTCTCATCCCTGGTCTCAAAGTGACACTGACCCCTGCTATCCATCCCAGAGGCTACACTGGCTGCCACATCACCCTGCACTCCCACAGTTGTGGCAGAACCCCTCTCTGCTGAGTCCACAACCCATTTCTTAGGCTCAAAACAAGAAGGTGTTGAATGTGGGGTTGGTTGCAGGTGGATTAAGTGGAAGGAATTTGGCATCGTCCATTATCACTCCAGCAACATGGCCAAAGGAAAGATGCTGGGACCCAATAAAACAATACACAGAACTCTCCACTGTCACCTGAACTAGTCACCTACCCTCACTGTTGACAGCTAGCCACAACTTCCCTCAACCCCTAACAAGGGATTTCTAGAAATGATCCTATGGGGAAATCTGGGTAGGACCCCCGTGACTCATATATGATAGGCTGACTCTCAGAGGTTGGACTTCATGATTATACTAAGACCCCTTCTATTGACCTGTCTAAACTTGATTTTGCTCTCTCATGTACAGTAGTACCCTCCCCCACTCCTCCGATCTTTCTTCCAACTAAAAACACACATACACATACCCTTCCCAGAAGACCAACAGTACTGAGTGAGAAGAAGAGGAGAGCTTTGCGAGGATGGGACATGGGCAGCAAGTCCTACATAAAACGGAACTAAAAGAAGTCAAAATCTGTGGTTCTCAGCACTAGGGACAAGCATAAAGCCCTCAAATGCACCTGATGTCAGCAACATGGAACTAGAGAAAATGGAGATGCTCAGAGTTCATGTGACATAAAGAGCCACTTAGGGAAGCCAGGAGGCTAGTTCTGGGGTCAGCTGCTGAGCCTCTCCCGGTTCTCTCACTGTGGACTGAGACCCAGCATACCACAATCCAATCAGAATCTTCCTGATTGGCCCAGGATTGGATCTATTGGTGGTGCAGGCCCTGAAAACCCGGATCTCCAGTCAGAGTCTCCAGCCCTGACTTAGATGTTAATAAAGGTTTGCTGGAAAGGCAGGTGAAGGAATTGAGGAAGCTGTAAGGAGATAGTGCAAGGAAAGAGAGTATCTATTTTAATAATATTTTTATTTACTACTTGACAATTCCACACAGAGCTACAATGTATCTTGACCAAGGGCACTGGCCCACACCCCTCCTGCTGTGCGAGAAGTAACAGCATGTGCTACCACACCTGGTTTAGGGCTTCCAGCATGCTACAGAAGCATTCTACCAATTGAACTACATCCAAAAGGGGGATGTTTTTAAGTACCTACTGTGTGACCAGCATTACATCCACAAAGCAGGTAGGGGTGAGGGGCGAGTCTTCTAAAACCCAAATTGATGGAGTCCTTAAATCCCTCAGTGATTCTCTCCTGCCATCAGAGTAAAATCTAGTACATCATAGGGAGCTGGGAAGACCACAGAGTTCTGCCCCCACCCACGCCATTTTTTTTCCAGCCACACCCATACCATTCTACCCTTTTATGCCAGTTCTCTGTCCTGGGTTCTGCGGCTCTGAATTCTTCTTGCTGCTTTAGTCTGTGTGCTTTTTGTTGTTGTTGTTTAATGTATCATCAGCATCTGGCTGCGCTCACGTGCTTAGGTTAGTACCTGACACTTTGTATGCATGATCTCTTTGGTCCTCTCAATAAATGTGAGGCAGGGATAATGATACCTATTTTACAATAAAAGCAGCTGAGGCTGAGGGATACAGCTGTTCCTGTCCACGGTGAACACTGTGCTCAACCATGCCTTCCCACACCGGGCCTCCCACCAGTCAGCCCCAAATTCAGTCAGCATAGGACAAGCAAAGGATGCTGGGAGCACCTATGCCAGCACAGACATCGGAAACACTGAGAAGTAGAAGGACAAGGAGGCCAGGCCTGTCAGGGATGTGAGGGAGAACTAACTGGTGCCCAGGTTTATCTGATTGTAGTGCTGAAAGCCTCCATCTTGGGAAGCCATCAGTCCTTGTTTCTAACGTGATGGTTCTGCCACCTGAGAAGAGCTCCTCAGCTCTAAGGTCCAGTCAAGCAGGGCTGGTTAGTCACCCCACTCGGGTCAGCTTGTTTGTCTACCAGAGGAAGTAACCAAAGGCGGGCAGGGTTCCTGAGGATTCTCCCAGATGCAGCATTAAAGCTACATACAGTTCAGATAATCAAACTGTGAGACCCCATTTGAGCATAAAGACCAAAGGCAGGAGTTGAAAGGACAGAAATCCCTACCAGGGGCAAGATTCCAGGCATAAAAGGGCAGGAGCCAGAGAGGATTTGCTGTATTTCTAGTTCCTAGCATGCTACCTAAAACATTGCAAGTGCCCGGTACAGTTGAAATGGACAGATGGATTCATGCATGCATGCATTCATGTCTGGGCTGTACTACCTAACCACTAGCCTCGATGCTCTCTTCATGCAGAGCCCCACGCCAAGTGGAGTCTAGTTCAATGTTACAACTACTGAAGGACCAGTTAGACACCTGGAAGAAGATACAGGAGACAGGATGGGGAAGCCCTCTGAAGCCTGGCTTGTGCTAGAGAGAACAGCCAAGAGTCAGATGCAAAAGGACTGTCTGTGCTGGCATTTCAAGGGCAGTTTGTTCTTTGACCAACCAGCCATTTCTTCTACCCTTAGGATAATCCAGCCTTTGGCAAACACAGCCAAAAGGGCGAGGCTTCCACTGGAGCATGTCTGGAGCATGTTTCAAAAGGCCTTGCTGTGAAGAACTCGCCAGCAGTCAAAATTCAAGATCATTTAAGACGGATGTTCACTGGGTAATCACTTCAAACTTGTAGAGAAGGAACTTTTTGTTCAAGCAGCTACAGGCAATTTTTCTATAGTCAGGACTGGGAAGCAGCAGCGGCGCCATCTTGTGGCACTTTTGAGAACACCGTGAGTCTGAGTCAGTCCCTTCAGCTGTCTGGTTGTGTACAGTGCTTTTCTGAAAACTCACGATTTTATCTTAATAAGGATATCTATTGGGCTTCTTAACAATCTGGTCCACTCACTTCTCAACCTTTATAAAAATCAAAAAAGCATAAAAATCAATGCCCCAGTTCAGCGTGGATTCAACACCGTGTAACCTTGATATTTTTGAGAAAACTCTGCTTCAGCCAGGCCTGGTGGCACACACCTGCAATTCCAGCACTTGCAAGTCCGAGGCAGGAGGATTACTATTAATTTTATGCCAGCCCGGGTTACATAGCAAGACTGTCTCGAAATAATACTATTAAACTGAAGGGGGAAAAATCTACTTCCCAGCGAAAACACACGCTGCTTTCCCTGGCAGGCAGGGGCACAGGCCCAGACTAGAGAAAGGGTCACAATTCACAAGTTCTCCATTCTCTGCCAATGCAGGCACGGTGTTGGATGTTTTCCTCTCTTGAGCTCCACCTTATTTTTGAAACACGATCTCTCACTGAGCCTGGAATTCGCTAATTCCACAAGACTAGCCACCTAGCATAAGCCCCAGAGACCTCTGGTACCCCACTCTCAACATGCATGCTTCACCAAACTTGGATTCTTGCATGGGTGTTGGAGATCTGCTTGGGTCGCCATGCTTGTACAGCAAGCTCTTTACCAACTTTCTCCAGGCCCCGGAGATGAACACCCAAGACACTGTACAGGCAAGACTGACAGGAGCCCGTTGCTGGGAACGATGGAGTTTGTCTTGTCCATCCCTCCATACCGAGTCTTTATCTGGCTACTTTTCCCCTACCCTGCTCCCCCATACGACACAGGGAACATGCTCTGGGTTCGCATTTACATTTACACATACACACGCACAATTGATTTCTCATCTCTTTGTGCTGAAGAGGAATTAAATCATGCGCAGGCAAGAACTGCTGTCGGATGGAGCCCTGCTCAGGGTGGCGAGAGCGGAAAGGCTCTTCAAAGAAACCCTTATCTCTGAGGTTCAGACAGACCGGGGTGGTACTGAAGCAACTGAGGTTGCCTGTGGGCAGTGAGTTTCCAGTCTGCGTCTGTCGGCAGAACCGAGGATGGAGGCAGGGCTCGGCACAGCTGGGAGACTTCACAGGTGCCGAAATTCAGACTCAAGGCGCCTTCAAGCTCAGCTCCTCCTGGTGTTTAAAGCAGGCCGGTGGAAGACACGTGACCTTGGAACCGGATGTCGATCCTAACCGCGGTCTCAGCACGAATCATCAAATTCTCTTCTCTGAGCCATTTCACCATGTGTGGAATGAAATTAAGAATCTCCAAGCTGCAAGGAGCCTCGGGGTCTGGTCTGTCCCCAAAAACAGACTCCTACCTGAAAATCCTGCTCCCTCTCCCTGCATATCAGACTGTAGCTTCTGCCAGATACGATCAACTCATCCTTCTTGAAAAACAATAACTAAACAGAAAATCAAGACTTTCACTTACACTAATGCTATAAAGAGTAAACTTTTTAGCATGGTTATTTTTCATACAGAAATAAATAATCATTTAATAAATTGGCAGAAAGGTACAGCTCATATTTATAGAAAAAAAATAGCCAGCTAGTAAACATGCAAGAAATAATAGAAATAGAAAAAACTACTAGGCAAACAACACCATATATAATAACTGCAAGCAAGATTTCCTAAATACAGGAAGAGAAATAGTAACTTGACCAGAGAAGACTAGTCGACCCCATATTTAGCCGCTGACACCCTACGCTATAAGGCAGTCTTATAAAAAGCTGTCTGGAGAAGGGCATGACATCACCCTGTGGTGTTGATAGAAATGAATAATCTCCATCTAATCACAAGGAAACACCTGACAGGCCCAGATGGAGGGTCATTCTACAAAATGGCTGAGCTATAATCTTCAAAAACACCAAGGTCGTGAAAGGAAAGGAAAAATGAGAAACTCAAACTAGACAGGACTAGGAAGATCTGAAACTAAGTGCAGAGAAGAAAAAAAATCACTAGATCCCTGGTCAGAAAAGAAATACATTAGAGGGAGAGTGGCAGCATCCAAATTGTCTGGTAGCTGAGTGGATAACCATGTGTCTGGGCTGATTCTATTGTACTGTTAGTTATGAAAAGAGCTTACAGAAAGAATAAAGGGGCCAAAGCCTTCCCAAAGTCCTGAATCTTACACAGAACCGCTGTTAGCAGCTTGGTGTGTGAGCGTGTGTACACACGTGTGCGTGCAGGGCAGAGCATTACGTGTGCCACGGTGCATGTTTGAAGGCTAGAGGACAAACTCGGGTATTGGTCCTCACCTTTTACCTGTCTCGTTCACTGATGCGTACTCCAGGCTAGCTGGCCCTGAAGTGTCCAGGAATTCTCCTACTCCCACTTCCCTTCTGAAAATGGGAATGCTGAGATTACCCACATGTTCTAGTATCTGGCTTTATGTGTGTTCTGGGGACCCAAACTCTGGTCCTCACATTTACATGGCAAGTACTCCACCCACTGAGTTATAGCCCAAGCCCCAGTTTGTTGTGTTTTACCTTTACATAAAACTAAATACAATAGGGGGCTGGGGAGATAGCTCAGAGATTAAGAAACTGGCTGCATTCCCAAGGTCCTGAGTTCAGTTCCCATCAACCACATGGTGATTTACAACCATCTATAAGGACATCTGATGCCTTCTTTGGCATGTAGGCATACATGGAGACAGAACACTGTATACATGATTAATAAATAAATAAACCTTTTTAAAAGTAAATACCTATATTCAAATGAATTAAATGTGTATACAACCATATTTGTAGCTATATGTAATCTCATTCAACAACCTCTGTCACACACAATCAACATGTGGTCTTGGAAAGTTTCCATATATACCCACCTCATTATGGAGCATTCTACTATCATGACATACAATTTCACCAATCCAAGATTTGCCTCCAATTTTTCCCTACTATAAAAGCATTTCCATTTCTTTTTAAAATTATATGTATATATATGTATACATATATATGTATTTCTTAAAAAAAATAGCATCTTAGAAGGGAAATGGGTGAGTTAAAAGAGATAAAAATTTAAATTTAATCATAATTCCACTTACAGTAAACAAAGTTGACCAATAGAGTAGAGCAGAAGGGATGGTCTGTGGTTCATAAGGCACAGGGTTTCTCCATGGTCTCCCAGGAGTCATTAGCACTGGCAAAAGCCAAACTCATTAATGACATAGCCCAACTATGAGCTCTGCACAGCTAGAAACTGAAGCTTCAAGCCAACAGCTATGAGTAGGCGCCATCTTGAAATCAAATGGCCCAGCCCTAGCTAGGTAAGCCTGCAGATGACAACAACCCAAGCCAACATGTTTACTGCAACCTCAAGAGGGACCACAGAGCTACTCAGAAGCACCCAGCCATGCCACCCACAGACCCCTGGTACTTAGAAACAACAGAGACACTAATTGTTTATTGTTTTAATCCACCAAGCCATAGGGCAAGTAGTTACAGCAATAGATACCTAGTATGTTTTCTAAGCCCCATTTTCTTCACCTATAAATTAAGAGTGATATTTAAAAATGAACTGGTCTCAGAGAAAGGTAGAGGAGGCCCCTCCAGTTGTATGACCCATAAGCATCAGTCCCGTTCCACCCTCTCCTGGGGTTTAGAGGTTATGACAGCTGGCAGGCCTGACGAGACAGGAAGGGGTCTGAGTTGTGATGCCTCTGACCTTTCCATTTAAATACACGTCAAATCTGCTTCTAATTCATTTACAGACACATTATTCTGGGAATGAAGCAGGGAGTGAACTTTGTTGCAATGCGTCCCCTGCCCTTTTATGTGATGAGATTACAAAGGCCACGGGTCTTGTGACCCTTGCTCTTCAGAGAGCTGCTAAGCCCCTCTCTGAGAGGTCAGGGGTGGCTAGTGTGGACAGGGAAGGAAACCGATGAAGCATTGGTGTATAGGACAGGACAGAAAGCAACATTCAGGCAACATGGGCATATATACAAAAGTAAATTATTTATTTATCTCTCTCAGCTAACATATGTCCCTTGTGGAAAGATCAAGCCCAGTGGCAGTCAGCATGAGGGAGACCAAGATCCTCGGATTCCCAAGCATAGCACCCTCTGGTGGTCCTCAGCATCCAGACTAATAAATCTGAGGTCAAAGGGACTACTTCTTCCCAATAGTGCTGCCCTGTGGACCAAGTCTTCCAACACAATGTGCCTTTGGAGAATATTCAACCAGCGCAAACAGGTTCACTCCCCTTTACATCATATCATTTAGAATATTTTCACCTACATGTACCAGAAAAAAAAAAAAAAGCACTAAAGTTGGCTTAAAACTCATGAAAAGGGAGGAGGTATAAGTTCCAATCAGAAGCAGGAATATTCTGGTATGGGGATATAGCTCAGTTGATAAAATGCTTGCTGTACAAGCTTGAAAACCTGAGCCGAATCCCCAAAACCCACTTAACAATGCCAGATGCTGTTGTGTGTCCTATCTCACCTCTAGGGAGTGGAGACAGGCAGATTCCTGGGGCTTACTGGATAACCAGAACTAATCCAATAGGCAGGCTCCAGATCAATGAGAGGCCCTATCTCAAAAAGCAAGGTGGGCTTCTGGCATCCATGCACAAACACATAAATGTACTTGAGCACGTATCCTCTCGCACACTACTGCACATACACACCCCAAAATGAAAAAGAAACTATACACAAAGTGCTCGCTTTGGAGTCCGGTGTTCGCTGGGTCTCACTCAGTGGTGTCCAACAGTCGGTAACCATAGTTGGTGACCTTTGTCCTCCACACCTTAGCCTCTTTCACTTAAGCATAAGAAAACAAAGAGGCATGCAGAGTGTGTGTAAACTGTAGCTTCTAGAATCAGCATGTCAAGGACAGCTGGCTCCCCTAGCTGCAGAAGACCTGACCCTCCCCTGATCCTGTGACTTGGGGAGGAGAAGGGATGTGGGGAACCCTAGGCAGAAATGGCTCATGTATCCAGCTCAGAGACTAAGTAAGAGCTGAAAGCCTTGTGTTGGAGAAAAGCTGGGTAGGATGAGAATAACAATAAGTAATGGGCTGAAACTTAGGAAGAAGAGGGTGGGGAGGAGAAAGGAGAATGCAGAGGGAGCGAAAACGGGGTTGAGCTAAGAACTGCAGCTGTGGTAACCCTGGCCTGAGGCCTGAGCTGCCTATAGCACTAACTAGACTCACAGAGTGGTCCTTCCTGCTCCAAAAGCATGCCAGCTCTTAGCAAACCCTGAGCCAGTGTCCTTGCTCCAGAAGGCATGGGAGTACGCTCATTCGGGGTGATGCAGAAAGTTCCCCTGTCCCCAAAACTTTCCTCCCTTCTTTCCTTGAGTCGGTGTTTTATTTTTTAACCATCCCTGCAGAGGTCTTTCTTTGAACAATGAATACTGGGTCCATTACAAGGAACTCAGATGCTACACCTAAGGGCAGCAAGAAGAAAGGAACTGTGGGGCTCCCTGGGGGCATGGTGAGCCCCAGCTGAGAACTCAACAATGTCAGGAACAATCCAGCTGAGACAGATGTGAGCTATGGAATGGAGCAGCAGGCAACATTCTCCCGCTGCTGTGGGTTTTGGAGCCGCACAATATGTTTGATTGAAAGGTTCCTTTGGAAGCTTAATCTTCCCAACATTTAAGAATTAAATCAATAATGTCCCCATTTCGTGTTCTCTGTGATTATGTCCTTTGTGTCCTGTTTACTATTTAATAACAAATGTTCTAAAAATTACAACTTATGTCATCTGCACCCAACTTCCCCACCCCCCCGCCACACACACACACAAATCAAGGACAAAAAGAAGAGAAAAAAATTAAAATTAGGTAAGTCCCTACTATGTGCAGCAATGTCCTAGAGGTTGTATAGCCGTTATTTGATGCCATCCTCGCAAATATAAAGGAAAGATATTGCTGACAACATTCCTCTTATAAATAAGGAGCTTTAAGGTTAGAGGGGTAAAAAGACTTCTATGGGGTCACACAACGCAGAACCTGGAGAGGCTGAGAATACACTCAGTGGTAGATTGCTTGCCTGGCATGTGTAACTAAGGCCTGGGTTTAACACCCAACCCAAAGAAAACAAAGCAGAGTCCTAGATTAGAACTCTCTGGCATTTTGGGTTCCAAGTCCATCATCCCCTCTGGCTCTTGTTAATGTCCCCTACTCAGAGTCCCCCACCTCCACCCTCACCACTTCCCAGGCTCCCTGTCAGTACCACTCAATGCTAAGAGCCCTTTCTCTAACAGGCAGGTCTCCTGTGTTGAAGCATGATTACATGAAGTTCTTCCTGTCTACCTGGTGGGGACCCTCAGGAGGTTCCGGGCCTCTTTGTAGCCCAGGGGATAGGAGGAGGCACCCCAGCTTTTCTGCCTGCAGAGGAAAAACAAAATCTCCAGAGAGGCAGGGTTTTGATGTACAGGATCCCCAACTTGGGACCAGAAATGATGAGACTGAGACAAGGTAAGTGGTGTCCTAGGACTGACTGTCCTGCCCCGCAGCTTAGGGTCAGGAGGCTTTCGATGCATCTTTGCTATGCTCTACCATAGGTAGCGCTTAGATGAGATACTTTACTTCCAGCCAGAATTTCAATCAATCAAATGAGACCAGTGTTGTTTCCCACAGGGGTATGGCTGAACAGATAAGACGTTTTACTCAAGTGTTTATGAAGTCTTGCCTGCCATGTGTCCACAGACACTAGGAATCAATTTTCTATGATAGGACCCTAGGTTAACACACAGAAAGAAGGACACGGGGTTCCATGTCTCAGGTAAGACCCTTACACAGAGGTGTACATAGTGCAGGCTTCTTATGGCCACAGACACCCATACCTAAGATACAGTAGAGGAGGTAACCTACCTCCACAGAAGGTTATGGCTTACAGTACACCACACACACAACACAAGCGCACATATACATACTCCGTATCCTGCATGTACCTTCTTGGGGACACAGAAAAGCCTTCCATCAAAGGGCATGAAGAGACAAAGACCAGAGACCTGAGCTTGGAGTCAGAATTAGAGGCACAAACTCAAGCTGGGCCACACACCTTATTTGGGGGCTTGAAATCATGAAGCACCTTCACCATGCTCTAACTAGAATGTGCCTAATCAGAAGCTGTCTATTACTCCCTTGGTTTTGGTTGACCCCACTAACCAGGGTCAACCAACTGGTGCAGCCTCAACACTTGCTTGACTGGCAGGTCCCAGCACACCTCTGATCACACCAGAGACAACTGCAGGTTCTGTGGCTCCCATTCTAGAAGGAAGTGACAGAGCTAATGCTCTTTTTCATCTTTTTTGTTTGTTTCTTTGTTTTTGTTTTTCAAGACAGAGTCTCTCTGTGTAGGCTTGGCTGTCCTAGAACTCACTCTGTAGACCAGGCTGGCCTTGAACTCACCTGCCTCTACCTCCCAAGTGTTGGGATTAAAGGCATGCACCACCACTGCCCAGTGCTAATACTCTTTCTCTAAGCACTTAATAGAAGTTCCGTGCATGGAGAGAGGCAACCTGGCTTCTGAACCTGCTGGGAAACCATAGGCAACGCTCTCTCCTCTTCATGTATTTAGTCCTTCACTGGAAGAAGTAAATATCTACTGGGACCACTTGGAGTCCCATCTCAGGAGACCATCAAAAAGGGAGCAGCCTGGTTCCTTCCTACATGGCACGGCAGTTCCCCCTTGCTTTGGTTCCCTAACCCGCAACCTAAAAAACCAGACTGATCGCTTTTGCAACACTATAGTGTGGATTCAGAGAAGATATATCCCATAACTTGAAAAGTACGGACACTAGAGATGTGGCTCAACAGTCAAGAGCATCTATTGTTCTTGCAGAGGACCCGGGTTCAACTCCCAACACCCATGTGGCAGCTTGCAACCAGTTTGTTCACTAGAGCCAAAAACTGAAAATAACACAGACAGAAATGCATCAGCGGGTAAATAATAACTGTATGTGGCATCCCATAGAATGGAACACTGCTAGGGAGAGGGGAAAAGCAATTTCAAAATAGCCAAATGTGAAATGTGAAGGTACAGACCTGTAATCCTAGTGCTCAAGAGGCTGAGGCAGAAGGGTCATAAGTTTAAGACCAGCCTGGGCAATTGGTGAGGCTTTGTGGGGAAGGGAAGATAAATATTGATACTGACAGCACAGAAGAATTTAAAAATAATAATGCTAAGTAGAAAAAAAAAACAGCCAGACAAGAAAAGAATACATGATGTGTAATTTCATTTGTATACAATTCTATGAAAAACACGAACTAGTCTACTGTGACAGAAAAATAAATCAGTAGTTGCCCAGGAGTGGAGTGGAGTGGAGATGGGAGGCAGAATTAGAAAGGATCACTAGGAAACGTTCAGATGTGACAGCGTTATGCTATCCTCCCACGATGGACATGTTGAAGTCCTAGTCTCCAGAGCTGCAGTCTGACTGTGTTTGGAGACATAGCGTGTAGAGAAGGAACAAAGGTGTCTTAGTTAGGGTTTCTAATGTGGGGAAAAGATGCCATGACCACAGCAACTCTTATAAGGAAATATTGAATTAGGGCTGGCTTAGTTCAGAGGTTTAGTCTCTTATTAACACGGTAGGAAGCAAGGTAAAGCACAGGCAGACACAGTGCTGGAGAGGTAGCTGAGGGCTCAACATCTAGATCCCCAGGCAGAGGAAGAGCATGTAACACCAGGCCTCTCTTGTGCACCTGGAACCTCCAGGCCCACTCTCAGTGACAGACTTCCTCCAAAAAGGTCACACCTCCTAATAGTGTCACTCCCTATGAGCCTATGGGGGCCATTTTCATTCAAACCACCACACAAGGTAAATTGAGGTCACAGGGGTGAGTTTAAATCCAGTATGACCAGTGTCCTACAAGGAGAGGGGATTAGAACTCAGATATGCACTCAGGGAATGAGGCATGAGGGCAAAGATGCAGGGCAGAGTACCATCTCTAAGCCTCAGAAGAATCCAGTCCTGACGACAACCTAATGCTGAACTTCTGGCCTCTAGAACTGTGGGAAAAGACATTTCTATGGTTGAAACCACTGTCCTGTCTTAGCAGCCTTTAGTAAGAGAGGGCGGTGGGCCGCTTCCCACCACCTGAAATAATTACACAGAAACTGTATTCATTTAAACACTGCCTGGCCCATTATCTCTAGCCTCTTCTTAGCTAACCCTCACATCTTAATTAACCCATTTCTATTAAATCTGTGTATCACCACATGACTGTGGCTTACCAGCAAGGATCCTAACCTATGTCCATCTCGGGCCGGAGATTCATGGTGTCTGCCACACTGTCTTCTTCCTCCCAGAATTCTGTTCTGCCTACCACGCCCATTTAAGGGCTGCCCTATCAATAGCCAAGGCAGTTTTCTTTATTCAACCAATGAAAGCAACACATAGAAAGAAGATCCTCCTACACCAGCAGCCATGGCAAACTAGCCTGTGATGGTTTCAAGGGTGCATATATGTCAAAATTATCACACTGTACAAGTTAACACATGAAGTTTATGGTATGACAGTTAGACTGTTCCTAAAACTCACTCTTAGACCGGAGGGTGTAGCTCAGTTGGTAGATTGCTTGTCTAGCATGCAGAAAGCCCTGGGTTCAATCCCTATCACTAGAGAAACCAAGCATAGTGTTGCATGACCAAAATCCTAGCATTTGGGAGGTAGAGGCAGGAAGATCAGAAACTCAAGTTTACTTCAGCTATATCAAATTTGAGGCCAACCTAGGCTACATGAGAGCCTGCCTCAAAAAAAAAAAAAAGGAAATAGAAAGATCAATAGAATGGTATTTGCTATTAGACCTGACCACCTGAGTCTAATCTCCAAGACCCTCATGGCGGAAGGAGAGAACAGACTCCTGATGCAGAATATTAGTTTAAGATGTGTTACATGTGTTTATGCCTTGGAACATTTGTTTAATGATGCAAAGATGTGTTGCATTCTATTATGTTGTATTTGCTTACCTCTGTGAAGCTGTGTTACTTTGCCTGTCTAAAACACCTGACTGGTCTAATAAAGAGCTGAATGACCAATAGCAAGGCAGGAGAAAGGATAGGCAGGGCTGGCAGGCAGAGAGATTAAATAGAGGAGAAAAAGAGAGATCAAGGAATGAGGAAGGAGGAGATGAAGACATCAGGGACCAGCATCCAGCTACACAGCAAGCAATGGAGTAAGGAAGAAAGAAAGATATATGGAAATAGAGAAAGATAAAAGCCCAGAGGCAAAGGTAGACAGGATAATTTAAGTTAAGAAAATCTGGCTAGAAACAAGTCAAGCAAAGGCCAGGCATTCATAAGAAAGAATAAGCCTCCATGTGTTTATTTGAGAACTGGGTGGCAGGGGCCCCCAAAGACCAAAAAGTAAAACAAAACAAAACAAAAAACAAAAAAGCAAACAAACAAAATCAGCAACAAACTCCCTCAAGTTATTCTCTGACCCCTACATGCACATCCCCACACATACAAAATGAAAGATTGAATTTAAAAAAATTGAAAGAGAAAAGAAAAGAAGAAAGACCACTATTAAGTTTAGTCTCGGCCGGGCGGTGGTGGCGCACGCCTTTAATCCCAGCACTCGGGAGGCAGAGGCAGACGGATCTCTGTGAATTCAAGGCCAGCCTGGTCTACAAGAGCTAGTTCCAGGACAGGCTCCAAAGCCACAGAGAAACTCTGTCTCGAAAAACAAAAAAACAACAACAAAAAAAAAGTTTAGTCTCATTCTCAGCTGGGTCCCAGCAGAAAGGACCTGATGCTGAAATACTCTATATTAGAGGGCAAGTGTGCAATACAATGCCGCCTTTGGCAGAGCCTCCTGCCTTTTGCTGAGACTCTTGTACCTCAACCTTGTTCTACCCCTTTAAACCACCTGACCAGGTTCTTACATCCTGCATACCCCAATGATCAAACTACAATACCTAAGAAGGTAAGAGACCAGCCTGAACGCTTTTTCAAGTTCCAGGGTGATTCTAGTATCTATCCAAGGTTAAGAAACCACTACTACTTCACTTCCTGTTCCAGGAAGTCTACCTTAGAAAAACAGGTTTTCAAAGCACCTAGCTGAGCCTGGCCAGGCACGATGGCATGCTCACCTGTACTGACTGGGAAATCTAATTGCCTTCAAGTTCTGTGCAAAACCAGCTGAGACTTAATCATTCCACTCACATCAAAATATTTACTCCAAATAGTCATTACCACCTGGAAGGGGCTCGCGGGTAGCTGGGGAAGGACCGGTGGTGAAGCAGCAGGGTTCAGCGTGCTCTGTAAAGGAAGCGGGCTATTTGCAGAAGCTCCTGTCCCTTAGCCGATGCTCAACTGTTCCCCCAAGAGATTTCTTGAGTTAAGTGTTTGCGCTTTAATACTCTAAGGCCTGAATCATCTGATTCTGTCTGAGGCAGGTGCGGGGGCTTAGGAACTTACAGTAGATGATTTGCATAAGGTGATTGGAATTTGCATCGAGTGGAAAATTTGCATGCAGTAAATAGCTAAAAGGAGGATAAAATGATGGCCCAGAAACGGCCTAAAATAATGTGCTAATTTGTAGCCCCAGCGTTATCTGAAAGCTCCTTCAAACAGTGAACGGCTGCCTTCAAAAAAAAAAAGGAAGCTCCACAGCTGCTAACGTCATGGACTGAGGATATAGGACAGCCGCTGACAGAGGTAACACATGTCACCTCAAGAGCCGGAGGATCACTTACATCCAGGACTTCAAGACCAACCTGGGCCACATAGAGAGACCCGATCTCTAAAAGAAAACAGAATGTTAAGACCAGAGGATCAAGTGGTCAGCACCAGTCTGAGCTACATAAAGAGACTCTGTCTCAAAAGAGCAAGGGCTGGGATGTAGCTCCATAGGGATTCAGTCCAGCCCTGGTGCTAATAAATAAACCGGCAAGGAATTAGAGAAATGATTGATAACTCTGAAGAACAACTCCAGCACAATATACAAAAGACAGCATTTCTGAGAAAAGAAAACTAAAAGACTTAGGTGAAAAGGGAGCTTACATCTGATACCATATGGTCTCATACTATTTTAAAGTTATATGAATTAGTTAATAAAATAATAAAAGTACATAGCATTCAGTACAAATAAATTATTAAATTGTAATAAATATTACATTAAAATATTTATAACACTTAATTTTATGCTTTGAAATTAAATTTTAATTAATAATTATTGAATATTATCACTATGGATTATGCTATTGCAATGGATTAGTATTAATTATTTCTCTTGGCTGACATGACACTCCCAGGGTTCCTGCCTCTTGGCTCTTTTAGAGGGCCCATCTCCCATACCCTTGCTCCAAAGTGAACAAGAAACAGAAAATCACAGAGACCAAGTCCCTCAGGTTGGCCTTCGCTGGAAGCAACAGTTCCACCCAGACACATTTATGAGCCAACATAGCCTAGGCTATGGCTCAGCTTGAGGCGCTAGGAATACAAGATTATTCTAAGAGATGGAACCCTGCCACTGGCCATGAAAGACAGCTCCCAAACACTAATCCCTCAACAGTATCCCTGACTCCAGAGTTTGTAGTTGAATGTAACTACCATAATTGTCACTGTGTGTTCAGCTCCTGGGACTAATGCAAAGTACTTCCTCCCCAGGATGGCCACCTGCAGACTGGCATGGCCAAGCAGCAGAGAATATGTCAAATGCAGTAGACTAAGTAACTGTTCCTGAATATGTCCACAGTCTAATCTCTTGAACCTATAATATCATCTCACAGGACAAGGGGACTTTGCAGATTAAGGGAAGGATCACACAATCAGAGGAGGGATGCAGGAAGAATCAGAAGAGGAGGCATGTACCAAAGGAAACAGCGATATCCCTGAAGATGCTATCTGAATGATTCTGAAGATAGAAGAGCCACTTTTTCCAGATGGTGAAAAAGATGAGACAAGGTATTCTTCTCTGTAGCTTCTCGAGGAAATAGAAGCCATTACAATCTGAAGACTCACCCCAGCCCATTAATATTTGAAACTCTAACCTACAAGCTGGTTTGGGGGAGTGCTAGAGATGGTGGTTAGATTATGAAGCGCCACCCTCATAAGTGGCATTAGGTATGTTTACAAAGGAGACCAAAGGGAGCTGTTCACCCTTTCTACTCGGTAAGAACACACCTAGAAGGCACCATCTTTGAATCTACTGGCCTCTTGGCCTTATATTTCCTGATCTCCAAAACTGTAAGCATTGAATTTATGTTGTCTATAAATGATGTACTCAAGGTCAAGAATGGGTCTCCAGGGCTGGAGAGATAGCTCAGCAGTTAAGATCACTGGTTGCTCTTCCAGAGGACCCAGGTTCAATTCCCAGCACCCACATGACAGCCCACAACTCTCTGTAACTCCAGTTCCAGGGGATCCAATGCCTTCTTCTGGCTTCTGCAGGCACCAGATGTACATGTGGTGGCACAGACAAAATACTCATACACAAACAAAATTAAAATGAGCCCCAAACAAAAGAACTGAGCTCCTGGTCATATCTGAAGCTTGTACTTCTCCATCTACCTTCTCCCATTGCCCTTTGTCCCCTCCACCAGAAGTGGTACCCCGAAGCCGAGGACCATTTCCCAGTGTGTGGTGTGGACTTTCCTCACACACTTTTGAACAAACTAATTGTCACTCACCAGTTCCAGGAGTAGCCAGACCTGGAGTAGAGAGCTACCTTGGCCAGGATGCCCATAAGAAAAAAGCTGGTTTTTCTGGTTCCTGCAAAGCCTTTCAGGCATTATTCAGAGTGAGTCTGCCAAAAACCATTTCCCATAATACACTTGGATACACTTTGTCACAAAGCATCCTTAAACTCGTTCTAAATCATGTAGTAGCTGATCTTCATGCAGAGATCTTTTCTTGCTGTTGTTTTTGGTTTTGGTTTTTTGTTTTTTTTTTTTTTTTTTAGACAGGGTTTCTCTGTGTAACAGTCCTAGTTGTCCTGGAACCTAGCTCTTGTAGACCAGGCTGGCCTTGACCTCATAGAGATCTGCCTGCCTCTGCCTCCTGAGTACTGGGATTAAAGGCGTGTGCAGAGACCCTACATGTTTCTTTTTCTAACATACTTAAAAATTAATAGTAACTATTCTGTTACATCAGGCACTGAGCTAAGTATTTGCATTGTGGTATCATATTTGATGATCACAAGAATTCGATGAAGAGGAGTTTGCGGCACAGGTGTCTGCATAATCTTGAACCAGTTTATTTCTATCTCCTCTCACTTGTAATTCCCAAGAACTGGGGGTCTGGGAATGCTTCTCAATGGCAAGACGCTTATCTAGTGCATATGAGACCCTAGATTCAGTTCAACATCAAAAGGAAAAGGTAAGATTGACTGTGGAAAGTGCTAAAAATGAAGCCCACTCAGATCACAGAAGAACTGGCCTAGACGACTGGGCCTGTGTCCAACTCCTCCCAATGAGCTGGATATATTTCAATGCCAGCAAAATAGTATTGCCTGGAGTGTAAATCCCAGAATGGGCTAAACTGGGGGTTCCCTCAGTTTCAAATCAAGTGAAGCATATTCAGTAGAAGTTCCATCTACCTCGAGCAGTTTCCCTGAACCTCAGGGGGCATTCGGGAAATGACACTCTCGTACATTTAGATAACAAATCCACGTTTCATAGCTTGTATACACAGGTATTCGTCTTCCTGAACTCAAACTGGCAACCAGTGTATAGCTAACCTCCTCCTTCTCCTCGAGTTCTAGTATTACAGATGGTGTCATTACGAGTCAGAAAGGTCATTCATCGAAGACCAAAGAGTCAATGAGCAGTGGTACCTATGGTCTTAATTATTACTTGCCTCCTACAGTGACTGTTTACGCTACTTTGCTTGCGGCTGTAACAAACGTCCTCACCAAGGAAACTTCAGGATGGACGGGCTTCTTTTAGCTCAGAGCTCGAAGCGGTGTAGTTCATTACGCAGTGGGAGCCTGCAGTGCCTGCTCTCATTTTATCCACATCAAGAAGCAAAAAGAGAGATGAATGCGGTTGTTCACCTGGCTTTACTGCCCCTGTTCCCCATTTTACTCACTGTGGGCACACAGCTCACACTTAGGTGAGGTCTTTCCTCCCTAGTGAAACTTCTGTCAAAATATTCTTACAGACACTACCCAAGGTATGTCTCCTGGGTGATTCCAAAATGCAGTCGAGTTGGCAATGAAGATTAACCGTAATATCCTGCAACAAAGAAGGGAGCCAACAGAAGCAGAGGATGGTCTAACCCAACGGCTTCATTGCTGTAGGTCCAAAGCAGGCATCAGGTATATTGGCAGGTACAGGAGCCACAGGGCCATCATCCATCAGCAACAGGAGGTGGGGATGGCAACCAGCGCTGAGGTTGCAAGCAGCCAAACTCTGAGCTTCAGCAGCCACATCCCATTTCCCCAAGATCATCACAGACTCCCTGCTCCCTTTCCTCTCAAGTCATCAATTCTGACCCTGGCATCCAGCCATTGGAGTGATTTGACAGCATTTTTGGAGATTTTTATATGAAACTAAATTTAGGCAGCAAGACAGATGAAAAACACCCCACTTTCCTGGAAGGTGTTTGCTTTGCCTCTCTTCTGTGAGATTAGAAATGTATTTCAAAGCTCCTGTGAAATTTAGAAACCAACATGTGGACGTGAGGAAGCGCTGGCTGGGTGGGATTGTGCACTAAAAGCAATCATGGCTGCCCTGGTCAGTTTTAATGCTGCCATAACAGAATATTAAAGGGGAAATATTTATTTGGGGTCATTGTTTCAGAGGGTCCAATCCACAGTTTCTTTGCTCCATGTGCTCAGGCAGGGCTTCATGACGGGGGGGAATGTGGGAGGAATGGAAGCAGAGGTCACTGACAGGAAGGGACCAGGAATAATAAATTCCCAAGGACCCACTCTCCCTCACTGACTTACCTCTTCCATCTGGGTCCCACCTCATATGTTTCCAACAACTCCCAATAGTACCACTAGCCAGAGACCACCTGTCTTAGATTTCTATTGCTGTGATAAAACACCATGACCAAAAGCAACTAGGGGAGGAAAGGGTTTATCTCACCTTACAGCTCACAGCCCACCGTCTAGGAAAGTCAGGGCTGGAAGTCAACACAGAAACTAATGCAGAGGCCATGAAAGAAAGCTGCTTATTGGCTTGCTCCTCCTGGCTTATTCAACTTGCTTTCTTATACCACCCAGGACCACCAAGCCCGGGGTGGCCGTTGGCACAGTGAGCTCCCACCCATTGTCATCGGTCAAGAAAATATCCCACAGGTTGCCTACAGACTACTCTGGTGGGGCCATTTTCTCAGTTGAGACTCTCTCTTCCCAACTGACTCTAGATTGTGTCAAGTTGACATAAAACCAGCTAGCACACCAACCTTATAGTACCCAGGCCTCTGGGAAGGGAAAAAGCAATACTCCATATCCAAATAAGGGCAGGAAGATTCAGAGGACTTTTTTTAAAAAAATTTTTTTTAATTTAATAGATGACTTTATTTTATGTGCATGGGTGTTTTACCTGTATTTATGTATGTGGACCCTGTGCATGCCTGCTACCCTCAGAGGTCAGAAGATGGGGGCAGATCCCCTGGAACTGGAGTGATAAAGAGTTGTGAGTCACCATGTAGGGACTGGGAACCAAACACGGTCCTTTACCAAAATAAAAGTGCTCTTAACTGCTGAGAGAGCCAGAACCAGAATTCAACCCTCTCAGAAACTATGTGAATGCTAGGTGGGCATAGCAGCCTACCTAGATAATTCCAGCCTGGGAAGGCAGAGACAGCAGACCCTCAGAGCAAGCTGGCCAGAAAGACTGACCATATCGGCAAACTCTGGGTTTGACTGATGAGTCCTGACTTAATAAGGCAGAAGAACAATCAAGGATAAGTCCCAACATTAATTTCTGGCCTCCATTTGTATGTGCACAAGTGTACATGCACACAATACACAGACACAAACACACATGTGTATGCACACGCCCTTAAAAAAATGGAAAACAAGACCATGTTGAGGAAAAAGTCAAAGACAAAAGCAATCCAAGTCTTATTTATACCCAAAGGTTTCTCTAGTTCTCAGTTCCAATAGCTATAACTTGAAAATAGTAGCAACCTGAAGCACAAGTAATTAAAGCTCAGATACAGAAATTGGGGTTCAACTTGAAGACCAGTCACAGTAAAGCAGAAAAGTAAAGGATAGCCAGTCTATCCCTGTCCGAAAATGGTGATCCTGCCTCCAAGAATCTCAGAATAAGACTGAGACTGAGAACTGTCTCCTCCCGTTTTATAATCCTCTCTAGGGATGGGATTAAAGGCATCCACCACTGGGATTATAGACATGCACCGCCCAGTTTCTATGGCAACTAGTGTGGCTACAGGGATTAAAGGTGTGTGTTACCACTGCCTGGTCTGTGAGGCTGACCACTGGGGCTGTTTTACCCTCTGATCTTCAGGTAAACTTTATTTATTAAAATACAAATGAAATATCACTATCACTACAGCCACCTCTCTGACAGCACTGACTTTGGGACTTGATGTTTCCATAGTTGAGGAAAACTACAGAGGTCAGGCCAATGTCAAAATTGGTCATTCTTAACCCCAAAAACATTTCACAAACCGAACAGAGCCTAAATGTTGGCAGACAGCCACTCTCTCCTCCTCAAAACAGCGGTATAGCTATTGAAAACTCAATTTTTTAATAGTTTAATTTCTATGCATTTTAGCTTTGGAGAATAATTTCAAGTTGGGAGATTCAAATTTTTTTATGTAAATTGGCTTTGACTTGGAAAGAACTGAGACTGGGTTCTGGGGAGTGGCCTCCAATCATAATGACCTCATTTGCATATCAATGGCCTCTCACTTCATTTGCTGTCAGGGCCACCCTGAGAGCTCAGATGACTCCAGACATAATGGGAAGATGGAAGAAATGTTGGGTGCTCTTTCTTTTTATAATGTTTAAATATAGGAAGTGCTTTGAAATAAAAAGTTTCTTGTGAAGTTTTGAAGTCAGACTGAGGAGATAAAATAGATAATTTTTATCTTTATCAAACTTACTAAGTCTCTAAGAGAGAACAGAATACATTCTTTTTATTGTAATTTTTAATGATTTCTTTAACAATTGTTTATGCATACATATCCTGTGGAATTATCACTATTTCAGAAAACATTTCCCCAAATATTTACCGAGGGCTGACTTCAGTGCTAACTGTGCTGTGTGTGGGTGCTAGCAAAAGGAGGAACACAAAATCCTGGTACTCCAGGGTTTGGACAGCTTAATAAAACCTTGAACAACAGCAGGAAGGTAATGTGTAATAAGTGCCAATAGTAAAGGAATAGTGTGCTTTGAGGATGTACAAGAGGCGGGGCTCCCAGGGGGAAGGAATGAAGAGCACAGACATAAAGGAAGAGCACACGCAAAGAGAACAAGTGGGTATATGTGCCTACCTACACACGTACATCTCAGGACGTAGGTGTCTAAGAAACTAAAAGGGGGAGTGAAGGAGGCAGTGGAGACGGTAGGGGGGATAGCAGTATTCAGAGTCACTGATGATCCAGGAGCCTTGGTGGAGATTTTGAACATTCTGAAAGAACATAAGATTCTATTGAACGATTCTGAGACTTGGTTAACTATCTAAGGAGACGATTAAATCAGCTGTATATTTATAAGATCCTTTCAAGAGGGGATCCTGTGTTGTTGCTGCTTGGTGAGAGGGGGGATGGGAGATGGAAGAAAGTAAATCAGACAGCAGCTTTATTAATACAAGCGCAGCAGTAAGGGGAGTGTCTACAGCTGAGTGTCATCTTGCAATTCTAAACAAACTATCTGACGATTTTGAGGGAAGTCTTGCATCACAAGGAAGCAGGCTTAGTTAGCATGTAACATGTGCTACACGGTCAAGGTAGAGAAGCAGAGCATAAAGACTTAGGCTATGAGACAGGCGTCACTGTTTCTCTTCCTAGGGCAGTGGGGCGTGGTAATGTGTGACTCCTCAGATTACATTAGTAGACAGGCTGTCAACAGGCTGACTGGGCTCTTGCCCTGGTTATGGCCCCTCTCAGCCTGGTTACCCAGGGTGGAAAGGGAGGAGACTTGGTTCTCTAACAGCTGCCAGACAAGGACTTGGATTAGGTGGCTACAGTACAGTAATGGTTTGGACTAGGCTAAAGGAAGGAGGAGGGGAATGAGTGGATTGTATTGCTCTTCAGGTGGTTCAAAGAGCAGGACCAGCCAGGCGGTGGTGGCGCACGCCTTTAATCCCAGCACTTGGGAGGCAGAGACAGGAAGATTTCTATGAGTTCAAGTCCAGCCTGGTCTACAAAGCAGTTAGTTCCAGGACAACTAGGGCTCTTACACAGAGAGACCGTGTCTCAAAAAAATCAAAAATAACTAAATGAATAAATAAATAGAGCAGGATCAAGTGCTAGACTGGCTAGCAGGAGGACAAAGAGAAGCAGATTTTAAGAATAATACCCAGGTTTCTGGATCACAGAACTGAATGGGTAACAGTGCTATTCATGGAGATAGGGACCCCGAGAAAAACCAGACTGTGTGTGAGTGAAAGCTGGGAGGAGGCTTGGAAGGTCAGTGTTGAACGCACTGTGTAGAAGAACCTTTGAGACGCCTTTGAGAATTTTTTTTAAAGCTGTTATGTGTCAGGGCTCAGGGGAAGTGGTGGTTCTGGACTCTAAATGTGTTCTCACACTCGTCTGTGTCTGTATGTGTGTGCTCACTCACACACACCTATTCCCATGCATGTGGGGGTTGGAAGGCGCAATGGGTATCTTCCTTGGTTATTCTCCATCTTAGTTTTCTGAGACAAACTCTCTCAATGAACCTAGAGCTCAGCAATTAGGCTAAACCATGAAGCCCTAGGGATCCCCTTTGTTTCCACTTCCCAGTGCTAGGATGACAAATGTGTGCCATGATGCCTGGCTTTGCCTGGGGTCTACAGAACCAAACCCAGATCCTATAGAGACTACAGAACCAAACCCAGATCCCATGGAGGCTACAGAACCAAACCCAGATCCCATGGGGGCTACAGAACCAAACCCAGATCCCCTTTCTTCCACAGTGAGCAGTTTACTGAATGGGACATCTCCTCAAACCCACAGCTTCTTCACTACGCAGAGAAAACATTACAAAATACTTTTTAAATAAAAAGCTGTTTTAATGTTCATCAAGAACCATAGGGATTTTGGGGGGGGGCGGGGAATGGGGGGTGGAGGGGTAATTCGGTTTAGTAGCCCAGCACTAGCTAACAAGTATGCATCTCTGAGTTCTTTCCAGTACTGCAAAAACAAAATCAGGAACCACAAGAGGTAAGCCTAGAACATCTGAACCAAAACAAGCCAGCTTCAAGGATATTGCCTCAGCTCCATGCCGCCTCCAACAGTAACAGCCTGTGTCTATCAAGAGTATAAAGAACCCACTGCTGTATCTCACCAGTCCCTATTTCAAAGGCATTAGGAATCTGCACGTTTCTGCCCAAGGTCAGCTACACACAGTAAATATGCAATTGTGTAGGAGTGAGAAATAGAGGAACGTAATTTACATTTGTTGCCCGATATGTAGTTCTTCCCAAATCAATTTAATAAGCCAAATTCTCACTGTAATCACACCCTATACTACTCCAATCAAATCAGAGCCTTCTAACTCTCCAACCCAAACAGGGGAGTCAGGATTCCATGATCAGTGTAAAAAAATCACTGTATAATTGCAAATTAGAACCATAATCATCACGCTGGCCCCTGAGCCTTCCTCATCACCGGGCTGTGAACTGGAATGGCTCCCTGTAAATGTGTCTGCCAGAGAAGAGATCCAAAGCGTTGACAGAGAACTGTCTTGTGCAGACTCAGCTGGGAGGAAAGAGAAAGAATGTTCGGGAGAAAATGAAGAAGGAAAAGAAAGAGATGTGTTGTGCAAGCTGAGGTCCTAAAAGCACCAATATTCTTTCTGTAATGAGTTCATTTTAAAATGGGGGAGGGACACAAATGCATAGTTGGTTTCTTGGGGAAAGAGTTGTCTGTGTAACAAGCATTCAACGGGTTTTAAAGGGGGGAGTATAATATTATAACAGAAGTGACATTCAAACTGCTATAGGAAAGACACAATCCAATGCAAAGAGATTCCAGCCACACCACTATACTAAGAAGGACCCCGACCACTACCAGGCAACATCCAGGATATATAGCAAAGAGGTCTCTCTCCAAACTCCCAGGTGAATTCCCCAGAGGTATCGACTATTAATCTCTTAGGACTCCTTCCAGAAGTGTTTTGGGCACCAACCAGCATGTCCAGGTGCTTATATATTCCCTTTGGGGCTTTAATATTTGAAAATAGCATACGGGTCTATAGATTTTTTTTTCCTTTTAACAATATGTCTGCAATGGTCTGAATGTATTGTCCTGAAAGTTCATGTGTTGGAAATTTAATCCCTAAGTTTATATGTTGGTGGGATTTGGGAAGAATGTCTTTGGGGAGGTAACTAAGATTGGAATCATGAAGGTAGAGCCCTTAGAACACCCTTTGTGGCTTGATAAGAAGAGTTGGGGAAGGGGCTAGGGAGATGGCTTATCGCCTCCCCTGTAATGGCTTCTGCCGTGCATGCTATGACCCAGCAAGAAAACCAAATGCTGAGAGATGCCAGCACCCTGCTCTAGAATTCCCAACCTTCCAGAATTGTGAGCCAATTAACCTTCCAGTCTTTATAAATTACTTATTCTCAGGTATTCTGTAGGGACTGAAAATGAACAAAATACTTTAGGAAGCTTTGTTTATCTACACACATGGAAATCCCTCATTTTAAGCTTTAGCAATGCTGCTCAAAGAGCCCATGAGCATATGCTGTTCCAGGAACCATTCCTTGGAGACTATAAGAAACAAATTTGCATGTGAATGCACCTCAGCTCTGCCTCTATCCATTTAGCTGACTTCAGCTGATAGTTGTGTAAGTTGGTTGTTTTTGTTTGGGTCCTTGTTGTCAGTAAGACTGTCTTGAAAAAGCCCTTGACTTACATGTTAGTTGCTTTTGTGACAGACTACCTGACATTGACAACTATAAGGAAGTGTTTGGGCTTGCGGTTTCAGAGGGATTTCAGTCTGTCATAGTGGAGAAGGCACAGCAGAGCAACTACATGATGATGACAGCAGGTGCCTGAACTTCACATGGCACAAACCAGGAAGCACACACACCCATCACTTCATATTTTAAAAAAAAAAAAATTTGAAACTTGAGACTAAACACCGATTCAAAATAAACTAGCATTTCCAAAAGACACTGGGTATCAGTGGCTCAATGGCCTGGTTGTAAGACCTTAGAGCTGTGGAATAATCCTTTTATACACTGTGAAGATTTGTCACCGTGATAATAAAGAAGTTGGCTAGTCAATAGCTGAACAGGATAAATTTAGTCAGGAAAGTCAAACCAAGAATGTTGGGAAGAAGGGCAGGGTCAGAGGAGTCACCAGCAGATGCAGGAAGAAGCAATATGGACATGCCATACTGAGAAAATTCACATGACAAACCATAGATAAGAAATATGAGTTAATTGAAAATATAAAAGCCAGCTAGTAATAAGACTGAGCTATTGGCCAAGCATTTGTAATTAATATAAGCCTCAGTGTGTTTATTTGGGAGCTGCCGGTGGGGCAGAAACTTCCATCTACACCTTAGGGCCCACCTTTAGGGATAGTTGGGGTGACTCTGTCTCCCTTATGAGTATAACATGTAACACAGAAAATCTAGTCTTGTTTTTGTGGACATTGTTAGGCATCTTGTGTAGATCTGTGGGGTAGACTCTGGAACACACACACATCTCTAGAACTTGATTTAAGTGACTCCATGGGAGGAAAAATTACATTAGACAAGTATATCCTAAGAAAAATAGATAATTCTCCTAGAATGTATACAATATCAATGACAATGGACTCTTGTAAGAGAAAAGAAAGAAATAATGAACAGGAATTAGGGAACAAAAGGGCTTCAGAGAATAGAAAAGAAAGGACTGGGGATGTAGCTCTGTGGTACAGTGCTTGCCTAATATATACAAGGCTCTAGGTTCAATCCCCAGTACCTTCAGAGACCAAAACCACAGAGATCAGAGATATGTACTTTGTAGACAGGTAATTTTGTCAACAAAAGCTAAAAAAATATATCACTGACTCGGAAGAAGAAACAGAATAATAGAGTCCTCGCGGCCAAGCTCTAAGGGCCAGGAAGGGATACACAGAGCCCACAGACGCTTGAGACGGTTCGTGAAGAATATAAAACATCCACTGGGTTCTGCAAACTGGAAGCCACAGGGACATCTGTGAGCCACACTTGAGAATAGACTGGCAGAAGACTACTGTGGGTTGAGGTTTCAGGAAATGAGGGGCGTGAGAAACTGGAGCTGTTGAGGGTGTATGAGAGAAAGGGAGAGAAGGTGGCAGCTGCCAAATGGAGGGACACGTACTTGAAGACCTTTATTTAACATTTTTGTGCACAGGTAGGTCCCTTGTTCTCAAGACTAGAAGCAGTTCGAAGCCCATGTGGTAGCTCCTGTAGAAACTGACAACATGACCACTCCATGGCATGGTTAAGGGGTAAGTTTTATTGCAAATATAAGAGTCCAGAGTGGAGCCTTGAGAGAAACAGGAACAAGGGAAGAGGGGGACCAGGGAGGGGAGAGAGAAAGAGAGAGAGCTAACATATTGAAAAGAACAAGGATATAAGGAGTAGTTGAGGGGAGGGAAACCAGTGAGCTGGAGGGGAGGAGGAGAGAAGGGTTAGGATGCTAGCTTGGACTTTGAAATGTGTAACAGGTACTTGTAATACTGAGGGAGCCTGGAAGCCAACCTGGGCTTTGCTATGCTAATAGGCACCGCAGGTAGCCATTTGTCACTTCTGACAGTGGTAAGGAAGAAATGACTCCTTTGGGTAGAGAGGAACCTGCTTCACAAGTCCCTGAGTAATGCCGGCTTTTATCTAACCACCAGAAGTCCTCCTATAGTCCAGGGTTGCCTTTTGGAGTTTGGGGGATCAGAGTTTCCTTTGAACCAGACAGCATACACCTGTAATCCCAGCATGTGGGAGGTGGAGGTAGGAAGACTAGGAGTTTGAGACCATTTACAGCAAACACAGCAAACTCAAGGTCACGAATACACGAGACCCTATCAAAAAAAAAAAAAAAAAAAAAAAGAGGAAGTCTGACAACTTGAGTTTGATCCCTGGGGCTGGGGCCCGCTGTAGGAGAAGTTGGGAACCGGACTCCTGCCCGCTCTCCTCTGACCTCCACACACGTTTGTCATGCACCTTGGTGAACACCACACACAACCCATGCACACACACACACACACACACACACACACACCAAATAAGTAATTTAAAATCTGAGGGAGAGGAAGAGAAGAATGAGAAAGAGGAAGAAGAGATAAAGAGGAAGCTGAAAAGAGAAAGGGGTATGTAGTTTTGTCTACCAGCCTCTGCTGAATCGTGGCTCCCTGGATTTTGCATAAATTACCCATGGTAATAGGACTCTGCGCCCATACTGTTTGCAAGATGTGTGCTTTGGGTATGATAATGACAATAGCCACCACTTATTGAGAGCACATTTATGCAAAGCTAAGAGCTTTACATAAATTATCTCATTGAATCCTCACAACAACCCTGCAAGGTAGACCTCATTATTTCCTTCAATTTGGAAAGGATGAAACCTCAGACACAGACTGCCTAATTAGCCCAGTCCAGGTAAGTAAGTGGCAAGTAGCGAGTAAGTGACAGTGTCAAGAGTCAAAACCCAGGTCCATCCTGTGCAACCCATGTGCTCCAAACCTATTAAAGCTGGAGTCTCACGAGGTGGACTCCGTTCATCACAACCATCAGGATCATGAGGAAAGTTTTCAAAAATGCAAATCCCCTGCCCCACACAAGACTTACTGACTTTATCATTCTATTTTTCCAAATCAAAACTGGAACCCAAAGTCTATAAGCTCCGTGGAGGATTCCTAAGTTCATAGACGTATTCTTATGGACTACAGTTCACTATCTGAGGACTTTCTCATTGGTTTCCACCCATGTAGGGATTCTTCCTCTTCACTGATGATAAAAATGCCTAGAATGGTTGAGAGGAAGGAGCTTTGAAAGGCCTTAAGGAGACCTAGTAGGTGAGGACGGGGGGCCAATCTGTATGCAGAGCAAATTCCACAAGCAGGTCTTATCTGCTTTGTGAGTTGCAACTAAAAATAATCCCAGTTGCTTCCCTGGGCTCTGCTTTGACTCTACAATTATTCTAATATTCATAAAATGGACATTAATGTGCCTACCTGCAAGCGCTCTTATGAAAGTGAGATCCTGCCCCAATTAGATATAGATTTTCCTGCTTACCAGAAAACAAAGTGATAATGGCTTAGCAAACAGTGGTTGACCATAAAACTTTCTTTCATGTTAAAGTTCACAGGAAGGTGGTCTTGAACCAGCATGAGACCCATAATCATTAGACAGGAGGACTCTTGACACTCTAGACACTACAGATGTTGCAGTAAGCAAGACAGTTGAAGTCTTTGCCCCACCACGTTAGGCAACATTCCATCGCCGCAACAAAAACCCTGAGGGGAACAATTTAAAGCGGGGGAAAGTTTATTTGGGCTCAAAATGTCAGAGTTTTTATTGCACAGTCACTTGGCTATCATTTCTCAAGTGTAGCGAGGCAGAGTATCACGGCAGAGAGCACACAGTGGAAACTGATTTCCATGGTATGGGAGGGAAGAGCATTCTTTCTTCCCGGACTTCACCCAGACCCTGGGAAAGGAATGTCTAAAGGCTGCTGTTGAAAATAGAGACACACACAGAAAGCAATGAGTTTACTCTATCCGGAAAAACTTTTGTTGTGAACCCATAAAGGTTAATTTTCCTAGTTCATGCTCCTGTATGACATTCAAAAGTTGATCTCATAAAAGAATGGAGTAAATTGGTGGGCACTAGAGACCAGGAGAGGCAGATGGGGAGGGGGAATCGACAGGTTGAAAACTCAAAAATACTCCAAGGGGAAGAGACGGATAACTGGTTGATCTTGTTGCTCAACTACTGCAGGTGGAGACAGGGTTTTAAGAAATAGCTCTAACCGGGTGGTGGTGGTGCATGCCTTTAATCTCAGCACTCAGGAGGCAGAGGCAGGCGAATCTCCATAAATTCAAGGCCAACCTGGTATACAAGAGCTAGTTCCAGGACAGGCTCCGAAACTACAGTGAAACCCTACCTTGAAAAGAAAAAAAGAAATAACTCTAATGAAGTCATTGTTGCCTTTGTGTAATTGTACCCATATGAAAAAATTCCTCTCTTGTCTTGGGTCAGGAAAAATTAGAAGTCTCTTCATTTATTACTTTGCCTAAAATAAAATCCGGAATTTTGTAACCACTGACATTTGCCTCTTTGGCTGCTCAAGATTGGAAACAAACATGAGGGGGCATAGATCTCCTTGAGCTAATGTCATGCTATAGCTATTTCTCCTTGTTCTCTAATCTTTCCAGTACATTAGGCTTTTTATCTTATTTTTTGTTTACTTTATGCTTTTTATAATTCCTATCAAAGTGTCAGTGGATCGAGGTATCGTTCTTACATATAGACTTCTTGTTCCAATGCTCGAATAACCTGCAGTACATGCGCCATCTAGTGGTGAGAAAGAACAACTGTCAGGATAGAAACTGATTTTTTTTTTCTTCATTTTTGGGGTAGTTCAGTGCATGGATAAGGAATGTGGAGTAAGGCTAGCCAGCTGGCTGTAATTTTTTTCACCCTACCTGGATAGAAAATATGGATAGGTAAAAAGACTTCCTAGTTTAGACAGTCCTGGATCCTTGAATACCTAAGGCATATGGGCTAGATTGACAGCCCCAGAAGCTTACAGCTCAAAACCTTGAAAGTTGCATGACTATTGCCCCAGTCTTTAGAAGCCAGAAACTTACGGCTTTTGGGTAGATAAGTTAGAGGATTACTACTCTGGGCTTTAACCACTTGGCAGCTATTGTAGATTTTGGCTTCCAACAGCCATGAACGGAATGGCAGTGCCTGCTAGTTACAGCACTTGGGTGGGCCTTGAGTGTCAGGCGTCTCCACTCCTGCAGTGGTTAGTGTTAGAGCTCTCCAGGCATGGGTGTCAGGACCCTTCGTCCACAGGGCTGGCAGCTCCCTGACGCTCTCCTACTCACCAGGACCCACAGTCTCTCTCTTCCTTTCTCTGTACATCCCTCATCCCTAGTCATTGTCATCGTCTCTGGCCCCATCATTGCCTCCCCTACCCCACACTCCAGAACTCTCTCGCTGCCCTCTCCCTGCTACTGCTATTGCCACTGCCGCCCTGACCACCCTGGCCATGGCTCTCTGGTTTTTGCCACTGCTACTGCCTCTACCAAAGCTACCACTTCCAGGACTTCCTGTCACTTTTTACCAACTCATCTCACCCAAGGAAGGCAGAAGGCTGGGAGATGTACAGGTGGTGACATGTTTGTAGAGCAAGTATGAGGATCTGAGTTCAAGCCTCAGTACCCACTTTGAAAAAAAAAAAAAAAAGCCAGGTCTATCGGCATTCACTTGTAATTCCAGTGCTAGGGACAGGAAGGTAGATCATCAGAATTAACTCCTGACTTCCACATGCTCACATATAGGCATGGGCATGTACATGTATGCACGTGTGCGTGTGCACACGCGTGCACGGACACACACAAGAAGGCAAGAAAAGACCACTCAAGAGACTGGAGCAGCTGGGATTTAGAACCTGGGTCCTCTAGAAGCACAGCACCCAAATGGCAGCTCACAATTGTAACTCCAAGATCTGACACCCTCACACAGACATACATGCGTGCAAAACACCAACGCACATAAAATAAAAGAATAAAAAATATATATTAAATATGTGTGTGTGTTAATTAAAAAGAACCAAGGTTGATGAACTATGACATTAACAACTGTCAGCTGGGAGTCCTGACACTCAAGACCCACTTAGGAACTTCTGCCCACTGCTATCAGAGCAAGGATTACCATAGCTGCCAAGTGTCAGGGTTGCCGGTAGTTAGAGTCCAGAGCCATGTGTCTGGCTTCCAACACCTAAAGCAACAGTCCCCTAGCTCTCAGGACTCGGAGCTATGAAATTCTTTGCTCTTCCAGATTGAACCCTGGGCCTCAGGCACTGGAAGTGATTCTACCCACATCTCCCAAAGCCAAAGTGAAGCAAAGGAGCCTGGCCAGCTGACTGGTACAAAAGGCCAGGAGTGCTTTTCTGTGCTGTGTCTGTCTGTGGACTGAGGATTAAAGGGAATCTAGGCATTGTCAAGGAGCATGTGACTGAGTGGCTCAAAGCCAAGACTTTGAGTATGAAGGAGCAGATAAACTACCGTGAAGAGTTGATGTCAGAGCAAGGAGTAGGTGAAAGGTGTCGGAAAGAGCAAACCATGAAAACAGGCCAGATCCAGGCCAGTGATCACTGGAAAGTTTCTTTTCCTGACGTGAGTTGTAAACTGTGTCTAATCCTCCTCCTGGGGGCCTAACAACAAACCAAAGTGCGATTCCGTCGAAGTTCATCCTGGGAACCAATGAGGAAAATGGGTTTACTTACAGAGAATCGGTGAAGGCTTACAGGACAGGACTGAGAGAGACCCTAGAGCATCCTGTGCTGGACGGTCTGCACCTAGCATGGGTTAAGACTCCCCAGGAGCGGCGAGGATAAAGTCCCCTTCATTGAACTACAACAGCAACTCAGATCCAAGATCAAGTGCAATTAGGGCAGAACTGCATACAACTAACTGTAAAGTGGCTGGAAGTGCAGAGCCTAGCGACCTCCGCCCCTCCTTCTCTGAGGGAATGTCAGCAGTGAGGAGCACAGCTACAGTGGTCCTGATGCAAGCAGGCACACCAGATCTGATGAATATGACAACTACTCTGTTCATAGGACAGCACACCCCAACACCTGTTTATATGTCTAACACAGTTTGTTTGCGGGTGTGACCAGGTAATATTTTATTGCTCTTTAAATTTTAAAATATTTTAATGTAATTTAAAGCAATTTTTAAAGTAATAACTACACAAAGAAGCTTAAAAGCTAATGTCTTCATTTTATATTCAAGGAAAAAAATGAGTTTCTAAGCAATGAGCCCCTTGCTCAAGGCAGTAGAGCCTGTCAGTCACAGGCCTGGGCGGATTCTGAGCCAATCCTCTTCCCATAGCACCAAGTTGCCCCTAATCATAAGTAGCAGGTGTTCATTTGGGCTTTCATTTTACACACAAGCTTTCAAAATAAATCCTATCATCACATAAAACTGCGAAGAATTACTCACTGCCTCTGCAGCTGTCCCTTAACAGACAATCCTGAGACGTCAAAATTGAAGAGATGGTTATGGAGCCCTGGTTTCATTAAACCTCGCCGACTGGCTCAAATTCATAAGTTCAAGATGTGTAGGAAAGATTCTAGAAGCCAATTGTAGTAAATGAGAAGACCTCAACCTATGAAATAGAAAAGATAAATTCATTCATCTGCCATGTTAACCCAACAATTGCTCTGGGTCAGGGTCCAGGTAGCATGGGAGAGCAGCAATCACCACAGCACACTGGCTATCTCCTGAGCCACATACATTCCACGTGTGTCTGTCTGTCTGTCTATGTGTGTGTGCGGGGGGGGAGGGTTCTTCCACACACCTTGAACTATAGCTGCACAGAGACAGAGCCCGTCAGTCATCTCAGAGAGTTCTAGTGAGCAGCACCACCCTTTCCAGGACACTCTGCTTCTTCAGGGCCTATCAGACATTCTAGGTCCTTCGACATGCTGACAGACACAGAGGCTGCTATGAGTCACTGAGTTTTGCTGCTACATAATGATTGTCCTAGGACTGATGTCCTCAGAGGTTCAAATGACAAAAACTGACAGCATCTGGAATTCAGTTTAAAAACTTTCGAGTTTCTGTTCTAGTTAACCAGGTCAAAATGAAACCAAGAGGAACAAAGGGGATGTTGTAATATTTAACTTTGGAGGTCATGTGGACCTCCAAAGGGTCCTGTCTCATGTTCCCAATTACTAGCAGGGGTAGTTTTCGGGAAAACAAGTGGACACCAGTTTCTGTCCAGCAAAAAGAAGCTAACCCTATAGTCGTTATGAGATTTACACGAGACAGTATCTGACTCCTGGCGAGAATAAATTTCATACTCAACTCTTTCCACCCTTTTGCTGTTCTTTTTGTTGTTTTTGTGTTCCCAAAAATTGAGCTCCGGGCTTAAACACGATGCACAAGCAATCCACCAATGCCAACCCCACCTCCTAGCTCTTTAAGATGTTAATCTCCCCTCTGCTCTGGATAGAAACCACACGTCACCTTCTCATTGGATGCCAGGTGAAAGCTGTGTTAACTATTCCACTCTTTCTCTCAGTGAATATTTGTTGCGAAAATTCCAACTGTCTGGCCTGTGTTCTGCGTCACAGAGAGACAGAAAAACAAGTCCCTGAAAGGCGACACTCATTGCCTCATGGGAGAGACCAGTGTACACATCAGTAATTACATAGCAAAAGGATGATAAGTTAATTGAGAACCCACAGGGAGAAGTGCACAGGAAAGGTGAGAGTTCAACCAAGACAAAAAGAGTACATGGAAGTAAGTATGCTTTTCAAACACAGAGGGGAGGGCTTGGCCACCAAAATATAAAAGGAACAAACCAAGGAGTGAGACATAAAATATGCAAGGGACACAGAGCCTCTGAAAGCAGTAAAATTGCTGTGGTAAACAATGTATTGTTTAACAAAGTTCCGCAAATAGTTGAAACAATTTAAAATGAAGGAAGGTTGGCTTTGGCTCACTGTTTCAGAGATTTCCAGCCCATGGTCATCTGATTCTGGCCTGAGGTGAAGCAGAGCATCATGGGGGAAGGCGTGGCAGAAGAGAGCTGCTCACCTCATCATGGTGTCTGGGAAGCAGAGAGAGACAGAAGAGTCTGAGCTAAGATGAAACCCTCAAGAACTTGTCCCTGAGGTGCTTTCTCACCTGCCAGTTTCTGTCACATCTCAGTAATGCTGTGTTATTACTCAGTCAGGGACTAAACCACTGGTTAGTCGGAGCTCTGAGAATACAGTTGCTTCCCCAAATCCTATTAACTGGGAAACAAGTCTTTAACAAATGAGCCTTCTGGGGATACTTTGGAAGTCGAACAGCCACCATGCGTGAGTATTGAAAATGTTTCTGTAGCGTTTAGAAGAGGCAATATAGCAGCAGCTTTTCCATTGCTGTGACAAAATGCCAGACAAAAGCAACCCAAGGAAGGAGATGTTTGTTTGGGCTCATGGCTCGAGGGTGCAGTTTGGAGCAGCAGGGAAGGCACAGGGGCAAGAGCTTGAGGCAGCTGGTCCCATTGCATCCACAGTCCAGAAGCAGACAGACATGAATGCTGGTGTTCACCTCACTTTTCCTTAGAATGCAACTCAGGACCCCAGTCACCTACAGTCCATGTGTTCCTTCTGCCTGGACAACTCCTTTGTTTGCTGTTAAAGAAGGTCTATTCTCTCAACCTTCAAGTTTCAGATCAAATAATGCAAACCCCCCCATTTCTGAATCTAATGCATGTCTTCCATTGTTCTCTCCTAAACATTCCTGTTTCTTACCATATTTATTTATTTTTATTTATTTATTGAGACAGGGTTTCTCTGTAGCTTTGGAGCCTATCCTGGAACTCGTTCTGTAGACCAGACTGGCCTCAAACTTACATAGATACTCCTGTCTCTACCTCCCAAGTGCTGGGATTAAAAGCATGAGCCATCACTGCCCGTCTAATTTTTATGATTTGTATATGTTGTATCTGTCTTCTCCATTAGACTATAATTCCATGCAGATGGGGTCATTCAGCACTGTCCACAACGCCAAACACAATGATTACTTTTTTTATTTTGTTTTTTATTTTTTGTTTGTTTTGGCTTTTTTGTTTGTTTTTTGTTTTTGTTTTTGTTTTTGTTTGAGACAGGGTTTCTCGGTGTTACTGTCCTAGCTGTCCTGGAACTGGCTCTTGTAGACCAGGTTGGCCTCGAACAAAGGGAGATCCTATCTGCCTCTGTCTCCCAAGTGCTGGGATTAAAGGCGTGTGCCACCACTGCCCGGCTCGTGCTTACATATTTAATGAATACTTGATAAACGAGCAGGTATAGCTAGGATGATCAAGGCTCAAAATAACAGTGTGCCAGCCACCATGATGAGAGAAGACAGCTCCTCGGGGCAGGTATGAGACCAAATTAGTTCAGATGGGTTCTAACACTCCTTCTGTCCGGCTTGGGCAGGCACACAATTCTTTATTCATCACGCCCTGAGTCTTCCCTCAGTGAGCTTAGAACCACACGGCTACAGTTGGCAGACCAGAGGTCTTCTAAATCTAGACTGGGGACGATGCCAGTGTTTGCACAAGGAATACCTGGAAAACGTACAACCTATCCGATAGAGCAGGAGTTACAGCCTCCTACAATTCCCGACTTTAAAAGGGCTTACCTCCCACCCCCATGTGCCCAGCACCATAGTTCTTTATAACTTCTCAAAGCTTCCCTAGAACAGCACGTGCTGGGGAGTCATTTAGGGGCATTATTTACTCGTTTTACACAGTTTTTCCATTTCTTAGCAAATCTCTTTGAAAAGGGATTACTAGAAACCCAAGCCTGGGGACGCTCAAGACAGCTGACCGGCAGGAAACCCCCTGCTGTGGGACAGCTTGCACTGGAACCCGCAGATGTTCTCCTACAGCGCCATCTGGCGGAAGGGAAGAACCAGTGAGGACAGCCGCGGGTCTTCAGCTCTTTTTCACTGACTCTTGCCCCCGCCCCTTGCAGCAAAGAGACTTGGGGCGCCACAGAACTACGAGCTAAAGTTACTACATTTCCCAGAAGACCTTGAGGTCAGTTGTTTCTAAACAAAGGTTTCGGCTCGACTCTCCAGCCTCAAAAGTGAGACGTTTTAATAAGAAACGTTTACTCTTTTACATAGCCTATGAAACCCCCAAGTGCTCCCGGCAAACCGCACACTGCATGCATCCGGAGGAGGTAGGAGCCATGAGGCCTTCTGGGAAATGGAGTTTTCAAGACGATTTCTAGAAACAGGCAGACAAGCTTTTGTAGCCTGTTAAGAGGCAGGGTCATTGAGTCACATGATCTCCGCTGTAAGCTGTTACCAGAATGTGAGTGAAAAGCTGATCCTGGGTTCTGAGTAAATAGCATCCATACTGCCTAGACTGGACTTCTAGATTGGCCACCTCAGTTCCTCTGACATTTCATATCTGCATATTCTCGCTAGTGCCGACTCTCTATAATTTATAGACACTATAGGACCTCCTCGTGCTGTTGTATCAGCTGCTGCCTATGCAGCAGCTATGGAGACTTTCTAATTGTTTAATTACGTAAGTGAAGAAGCCGTTAACGATCTATCTGATCGCCTCATTTTTAGGGAGTTTTTCACTACCTGTTCTTACTCCATCACTTAGTCTTCACCCATGACTGTGACTCCGCAAAAGTGGAAGTCCGAGATCCATTACGTTTATCAATTTCCTCTTGTATTTTGGCCCTCAGCCAGCCTATATTCCAGGAATCCGTGCCTGCCTCAGTACATTCTGTAACTCCAAACACCTGGTTAGTACAGTGATCCGGTTTCAGTCTGCTAGGTTTTCCTGCAAGGGGAAACTGTAGTACCTAATCTAAGAAGTTGATAGCACCGAAGTCAGCATCCCAGACCGCCGTGGGCAAGTAAATAACTTATAAATCAGCAAAAAAAAAAAAAAAAAAAAAAAAAAAAAAAAAAAAAAAAAAAAATGGGTAAAGGGTAAATCACAGAAGAAATTAAAATGACTAATCTATCTATGAAAAGATGTCCATTCTCATGGTTGAGTAAAATGCAAACCAAGACTCAATAAGACACCATTCTAAATCAACCAGGTTGGTAAGATTTAAAAAGCTGACAACTTCGTTTGTTGGCGGTGACCGTGGGGGAAGGAAGGTAAACCGATGCAGAGAGTTTGCTGCTGAGAGTCACAGTAAGCCCGGGTGGAAGAAAGACAACCTTTGTTACCTTCTTTCTCACCTTTACACACCGGGGTTTGTCCTCTGAAGACACGAGAAGGAAACACAGAACAAAGCAAAATAGTAGGGGGATATTCTAGACTGGAAACTTGGTGGGAAGATAAAAGATATTATTTAAACTTAGCAGAAGCATAGCGATATAGAGAAATAAGAAACAGCAAGGAACCCAGCAGACTCTAAAGTGGTGTGTTGAAATAGCTGTGTGTGGGAGATGGGAGACATAAAGCCTTTTCCAAAGCTTTACAATAGAGAGCAGTTGTTCATGATGAAAAGTCACGCATAGGCAATGTTTTCTCAGATTTCCAAAAAATAAAAGTAAAATGAAAGATCATAGCCAAAAAAAAAAAAAAATCTCTTGAGAGGTGGCAGGTGTAAGATTACTTACTGGAAATCAGTAAGTAATACAACTTCACACATTAATTTTTTAAAAAATTTTCTGTGTTTATTTCCTGGAGGGAAAAAAGAGCTCCCCAACTGGTATGTTGGAGCACATCAGCATCCCCACTGCACTGCTCTGTGGAGGCAGACTCCCAAGCAGACTGGGCCCCCCACTGTCATCCAGGCTATTAAGCAAGCTTCGAGCCCCTGCTGGAAACTGCACAGCCTGGAACTTCTCAGAAAGTATGCTGCCAAGCGCTGGAGATGAGATTAGCTTGATTTTGTTCTTACAGTGATAATGTTTTATTAATGTATAGGTCTCATTCCCCTATAGAATGAGGCTCACTTATCATGCAAAATAATTAAAGACTCTCAAATTCCTTGCAGTCTTTCTATATCATTTTCCTGTATCATGTGATATTTTATATAATTAAGAAAACAGAAAATAGCTAATAGTTCATTACAAAAGGTATCGCCTTGAAAGCAATCCAGTTTATTGCCCTTCTACATGTAGGTGTACCATCTGATTCTTTATTTACAGACAAGTGTCCAGGAACAGGAAATTACAGCTACATTTACATGTGTCTCTGGGGAAAACACGTGCAGAGAATAGGCACATCTTAATATATATCAGGCAATGTCCGGAACAAACCAAAACAACTTTGGAATCCCACACAAAATTAATATTTTAGTAGTTGAGCTCAACATTTAAGAAAATCTATACATCATAAAAAAATCACATAGACATCAATTTTGAGTAAAATCTTTCACACAAGCCATTTGTACACAATCAGTTGATTTTTTAAGTTGAAACAACTCATTACATAACAATGTTTTTATAAACAAAAAATTCTATAAAAATATTATATATAACCCCATGTTTGAATCATTAGACTTGATCTAACTAAAAATCACTCTAGAATTGCAGTACAAATTCCAAAACACAGGCTCAGCTCTATGTTTAGTTCATGGCAGACCAATTCATCAACCCACACTTGCCTGAGGACCATATTTTGAATAGTACAAAGATAAAGCATCTAAAAATGGAAGTATAGTACATATTACTCCTTGGCTCAAACTTTCATTTGTTTTTTGGTATTGATGGGAGTAATAATGATACATAGTTTAAAAGGTCAACTGTGAATGTATTTTTTTTCTTGTCTTTGAAGACAGGGTTTCTCTGCATAGCCCTGGTTTTCCTGGAACTCGCTTTGTAGACCACGCTGTCCTCAAACTCAGAGATCTGCCTGCCTCTGCCTCCCAAGTGCTGGGATTAAAGCATGTGTCACCACTACCTGGAGAGTATAATGTTTTAATGTGTGTGTGTGTGTGTGTGTGTGTGTGTGTGTGTGTGTGTATGTGTGTGTGTCCTGTACTTTAATTCCCAGCTCCAATTCCTTTGTCCTTTCCATCCACATTCCTGAACAATAAGAATACGAGATGTAGGGAGGCATGGCAGCACTGTCTTTTGATCCCAGCACATAGGCAGAGGCAGGTGAATCTCTGCGTTCAAGGCTAACCTGGTCTACAGAACAAGTTCCAGGACAGCCAGAGCTACACAAAGAAACCCTGTCTCAAATGACTGAAATAAAATAAATAATCCAAGATGCAAACAATAAGGAATTGCTACCAGTTGCCTTATTAAACAAAGCATTGATGAGAGAGTTTCCTGGGGGTATGTCATATACCTGTATGAAAATATTGTAATGAGACCCATTATTTCGTGTAATTATTATAATCTAATAAAGAAACTTAATGAGAAGGCAAAGCATTACACCTATAGTTAAGCTCTGTGCCTCCCCCCATTTCATTCCCTCCTGCCCAAATGAAGCCACACCCTTTGTCTGCATACGTAGCTTTTTACACTTCTACAGGAGCTGTCTACATTCTCAAGCATTTATCTCATGTTTGAAGTCTTATTTTAAAAAAATGCTAAAGTCTCCAAAGCTTTTAAAATTAAACATAGTATTTTTTTGGTTTTGTTTGTGTGTTTTGTCATTTTAGTTTGAGCCAGGGGGTTACTATATGACCCAGGATAGCTTCAAACTCACTACATAACCTAGACTGGCTATGGCAATCCTCCTGCCTCACAGTGCAGGAATTATGGGCCTGAGTCACCGCTCCTAGCTCAACATTATGTTTTGAGAATTGTCCTTAACAGCTCACGCAGCAGTAGCTCCAAATTCCTCTGTCCCGCACATCTCCCGGTATATCTCACAGCCTGGAAGAATAGCTTTTGTTCCAGTGAGCCAATGGCTGCCTTCCAAAGGGAAGGCATCTCTCCTGGAGTGCAGGAGCTGGCATCAATGAGGAAACTTCTCCAAATTTACTTCATCTGTACTGACACTCCCCAAAGCCTGCACCTGCAGCTCTTGGTATTATGGCTGGATATCTCCATTCCCACAAGGGATAGCTCTTAAGAAATGGAGGGCAAACATGGGAGCCTATCGCTCCGGCTCTCTCGCAGCACCCCCAATTGTGGGCAGTTTAAAGGCCTCTCCAAAGTTCCCAGAAAAGACCAAACCAAGCGACCTTTAAGGAGACCGAATGTCATGCCTCTGTTTTGCCTCCTACCCTCCCTCTTTTCTCACCTAGCCATTTCCAACAAAATTTGATTGGAGGGGGGGACACTACTTCTTAAATAACGTTTACATGAAGGCTGGGGATATAGCTTGCTGATTGAGTGTTTGTCTAGTGTATGTGTGTGTGTGTGTGGGGGGGGTGTCCTTGGCTTAATCTCCAGCACTGCCAGGAAAAATTAATGTAATTCTAAAAATAATGTTTCCATGAATCCCTTACTCAGGGCCTGCTACTGGAAAATCAGCTGAAGATGGTCTCCTGTTTCAGAATCCCTTCCTGGTTGTTTGCTACCAGAAGACTGAATGAATGGGGAACCCTTAGTTTATTGAGCACAGAAACCTGAATTCTGTGGATATGAACAGGGAGTCCCTAGAGACAGGAAAGAGTAGAGACTCATATTGCCTCTGTAAACTAAATACAGAGACATGGGCCTCTGAAGGAAACCCAGGTGATGTGGGATTTCCCTCTGCATGCTGTGAATACCATTGGCTAATAAAGAAGCTGTTTGGGGCCTGTGATAGGGTAGAGCAGAGCTAGGCAGGAAAAGCTAAACTGAATGCTGAGAGACAGGAGAAACCATGTAGCCCCGCTGGAGACAGACACCGGAACTTTACTCGGTAAGCCACATTCTCGTGGCAATATACAGATTACTAGAAATAGATTAAATTAAGGTGTAAGAGTTAGCCAATAAGAAGTTAGAGTTAAAAAAATTAAAAAAATAAAAAATAAAAAAAAATAAATGAAGAAGAAGAAGAAGAAGAAGAAGAAGAAGAAGAAGAAGAAGAAGAAGAAGAAGAAGAAGAAGAAGAAGAAGTTAGAGTTAATGGGCCAAGCAGTGATTTAATTAATACAGTTTCTGTGTGGTTATTTTGGTTCTGGGCCACCGGGACAAACAAGCAGCCTCCTACTACACCCAGAGAGTGGGAAGCAGAGAGGAAGTGGAATGTCCGAGGAGATGAGTGGCAGCGGGAAAAGGCTAGGCTAAAGCACTAGCCTTCAATATACCACTGCTCACACAAACACGTTGTGGGTGTGAGGTTTGGGGCAAAGGACTCTAATGAAAAGGCTGCCTGGGAGACTGCAGTGCTGAAGAGAAGAGCATCATGGGAAAGCAAATGATCTTGAACCTGAACTCAGTGGCAGCGGGAGGAGGCGTTCTAAGCCAGGGATGGCTAAGGATGATTTTGACCACTGTAAACCCCTACCACATACACACACACGACAGTTTTTTAAATATCTGTTTGGTTGGTTGGTCGGTTTTGGGGTTTCTCTGTGTAACTGTGTAACAGTCCTGTCTGTCCTGGAACTCGCTTTGTAGATCAGGCTGGCCTCAAACTCATTAAGATTCAGCTGCCTCTGCCTCCCAAGTGCTGGGATTAAAGGCGTGTGCCACTGCCCAGCGACATACAGGACAATTTAACTGAGAGACAAAAAAAAAGTATAAGACATTCTTGGAGCTCTGGATTTTCATAAAATGATAAAATTGGAATAATGATAGAAAGAGAAGGTCTAAAACCGTCCCGGGCAAGCATCCCAAAGCATCTACAGCTCCAGAGCCGCCTGTGCCTATGAACGGACTTCTGCAGCAAACATTGAAAATCGTGGAAGGCTGCATTCCAAAACCACAATGGGGGTGGGGATTACCCCACCCGTGACTCACAGGCATGCTTCCTGTTTCCTCAGCCCATGACAGAAACAGGGCAGTACTAGGACTCCTTCCCCTCTCAGTAGTCCACGCTGCTAGCTTTAACCTACCCTACCCCCCTCAAGCCTGCTAGCGGCCTTCTTTGCCTGTGTTCCAGCAATGGGTGTTCCACAGCCACTGAGATGTAATTCAGGCTGGGAGCTGGAGTCTTGCCTCTGGACCTGATTCCGTGTCTGTGTAACTCTGGTTGCTTTTGAAATCTTTCTGTCACAAAACTGATTCTCTACAGACTGCTGATGGCCTGGGCCCTGTGCCTGCCTGTATCCCTGTTACCATTTCCCTGTCTCTCCCCAGCCCACCCCTGCCTCTTTCCTCTTCCCTGTTGGAGATGTCCTGACTGTCCCTGAGTCCACACCGGCCTCTTTCTTCCTCCTTCACTCTTTTCTACCTTCATCAAACTCCCCCTTCACTTCCTCCCTTCTCCTAGTCCTGGCCTTCTAGAATCAAACTGGTCTGTGTCTCCAAAGAAAGATGGCACAGCGCTCACAATAACTGACACATCATAATGTAGTTTTTGCTGTTGAGTCCTTTCTGCTTCTTTGCTATTAAAAATAACCATGTAGTGAACATTATTTTAGATCTCTATCTATATCTCTGAGTAATTCCTTCAGGCTGATGTACTCCCTAGAGATGGCATTTTAAAGACATTTTAAAGTCTTGTCATATATTTGCAAAAACTCATTTTTACAAGAATGTTCAACACATAACAAAACTTCAAATTCATACCAACCTCAGGTATAAAATGGGATCACATGTATTTCTCTGGAGTCCCTGAAAGCATTCACACTCTGGAATATTTTGCAGATGTTTTATGCATAGAGGACATACCTAATCCCCTTTCTTACACTTAAATATTTTAATTCATACATTGAGCTAATTCATATGTTGGACTAGTCATCAGCATCAATTTATATCAAACATGTGCCTACTGCCAGCCTCAGGGTAGATCCTGTTGATTTAAGATCAACCTGGCTATTTTAAAATATCGAAATAAGTTGCAAGTTTTTAAATACCATGAGGCAGAATACGCTCAAAGATTCTTCTAACATCCGTGAACTCTCTACCAGACAATGCTAAGCAACTTTCGACTCTTTTCCAGCCTGCCTTCAGTCTCTGTTGGTAGAAGCTGCTTCTTTTTTTTCAAAGTCTCAGACATTCTATAATGTTTAGCCATGACTTTAAAGAAGGGGAATAGATTTTTTTTCAACTTCTTCCCTTAGGGCAGAGCTCATAGGTCATGGTGCACATCCATATTCTTTTACCCCATTTGTAGCAGGCCTAGTGTGCTGCCGCCAAGTGTTTCCAGTTTGCTGCATGGTATGCTAAGAGGTTTTGGTGCAACTTGGTCAATAATCATAATTTTTTTTAGCTACAATTGAGTATCAGGGCAATTCTGAGACCCACAAAGAAGAACTTGAATGAGTATCTTCCCATAGTTCCATTTTGTTGCTGTAATTATACACTCAGATTTAAAAAATAAAAGTTGGAGAGGAAAGGGTTGATTTGGCTTAGACTTCCAGGTCACAACCACCATAGAGGGAAGTCAGGGCAGGAGCCTAGAAGCAGCAACCACAGAGGAATGATGTTTCTGCCTTACTCTGGCTTACTCACAGCCTCATTCTTAGAATTACCTGCTTAGGAATGGTGCTGCTCACAGTGTGTTGAGCCCTCCCTCATGCATCAATAAACAAGACAACCCTCACAGACTTGCCCATAGACCAACCTGATATAGACAATTTCTCAGTCAAGACTCTTTTTCAGGTGATTCTAGAACCTGTCAAGTTGACAGTTAAGCAAACTAGGACAGTCTTCCAATCCTTTAGGTATACTTGGAACCTTACAATCTAGTATGGGATATAAACATGCCTCAAGTAATTATAATACATTTCTGCAATTTTAAGATTGACAAATGTGGTGGGTGCTTGGTGGAGCCAGAGAATATATCCATTATGGAATAAACAAGGATGAGAGACCTTGTTAACTGTGAACTAAGCAGCATAATAAACAATAAATAATAAATAATAACCTCAGCTACAAATGACATGCTTGCTGATTCTTCACTCAGGTGACTAGAAGTTTGCTGGGCCCTGACCCTGGACTTGTCTAGGCTTAGATGAGCTTTTCATTTATTTTATTGATCTTGGCCCACATGACTGGTGTAAGATGGAATCTCAAAGTAGTTTTGATCTTCATTTCTCTAATAACTAAGAAAAGAAGTGCCTGAGAAGGTGGCTCAATCAGTCTTTCCCTCTTTTTCTGCTTCTCTCTCTCTCTCTCTCTCTCTCTCTCTCTCTCTCTCTCTCTCTCTCCTCTCTCTCTCTCTCTCTCTCTCTCTCTCTCTCTCTCGGTTCATGTACACTATGTGTGTGTGTGTGTGTGTGTGTGTGTAGGTCAAAGGAAATGTCAGGCACCTTCTTCACTTGCTCTCCACACTGAACCTGGAGCTCATGGATCAGGCTGGACTGGCTGGCCAGCAAGCCCCGCCCCCAACAATGGAATTAATGGAATTACAGATGCATGCCCAGTTCTCAGCTTTTACACATGGGTGCTGGGGAATCAAAACTCAGAGGTCATGTTTGCATGGCAAGCACTTTACTGCCGGAGCCACCTCCTCAGACACTCCTTTTCTTAGTTTTTTTTATTTGGGGCAGTCCTGAGGATTGTATTTAGAGGCTTTCACATGCTAGGCAAGCACTCTACCATAGAGCCACAGCCACAGCACTTTAGTGTGGTGTTTAAAGTTCTTCGGCAGAGTAAAAGTACGGGTTGTCTATGTGAGCACTGAGGGATGATGGGAGGCTTCATTCAATTCATTCATTTATTCACTTATTCATTTTTTTTATTACCAGATACTAATGGCCCTAAGAGACAGGACAAGAGTATTCCAAAGACCCAGCAGGGAGAGCAGGACTCTCAACTGCATCCTTTGGCCTAGATCTCTCCTCCTGTCCTGGGATCCCAGCTTTCATCTCCCTTTCCCCGCTTCAGCTTCCTGTATGCACTCTGCCTCCCACTGAGCTCCTCCATTTGAAGCATCCTCCATTTGAAACACCCATTACTTCCTCAGTGTGCTTTACATCCTTGTGTGCCTCTGCCTTTCCTTGATGTGGTTTCTCTCCTTGGACCACTGGTTCCTCCCCTCTCTCTAGAACATTTCTCAGTTCTTTGAGATCCAGCTTGTGGTAGATCAGAGTGCTATTCAGCAGACACTCACTGCCTCTCACTCCGTCTCCAGAGGAGCTACAGGTTCTCTGTTTATTTTCTCGTTTGTTTGTTTGGTATATGAGTGTTCTGCCGACTTTATGCCAGAAGAGAGCATCAGATCCCACTAGAGATGGTTGTGGGAATTGAACTCAGGAACCTCTGGAAGAGCAGCCAGTGAGTGCTCTTAACTGCTGAGCCATCTCTCCAGCCCTGACTTTATTATTTTTTTTTTTTACTTTGACTTTGTCCTTCATCATGTAATACACTTTGGTCAGTGGTATGTCAGCTCCCACGATGTGTTCAGAGGTTTAACATGTGATTGTGTGTTGTGTTTGCTCTCTTGCATGCTTGTTCCTATCCCAAAAGAAAGCCTCTTATACCGCTATCACTTTATTTGTCTCTAATTCTCACCACTTAAAATAATTCCCTATAATATATTTTTTGCTTACTTATCTAGATAATTTTTCTAGATATAATTATAAGAGTTAGAATTATTTGTTCCTGTATTTCTATATAAAATTTTCATACATATTGTCAAATTTCCTCCCAGAATGCGTTTATACACATTCCCAACAGTGTTTTCAAATGGCCTTTCCTCAAGGTTGACAATATTAAGAATATTTTAACTAATACATAAAAATACAGGAATTTTATCTGGGTTGGTGTATACCTTTCTCCTCTGCTAGCACACGGAGTTCTTTCTAGTACCAAGAACACTAGTCAGTAGGAGTTAAGGCTCTAGGTCGGCCCCCAGCTCTATGTCTCGGTGTTCTACAAGTCGTGTAGGTGCTGTCTTCGGAAATGGGGCTTACCATCAATGTGCAGAGAGCAACCCACAGTCTTGGCAATAGCCTGGGTTATTCGGTGTGTCCATGGGACCCCTTTGGCCAACAATTTGACTAGATGTAAAGTTTCATTAGATAATGAGAGGTGTCTAGTTTGGGCTTTCTTGCCCCCATTATTTAGTGATTCCATTTAGATTTCTTTCGTATATGTATATATTTTGAGAAATCTTAGTACTGGGTTTCTATACCCACCCCTCAAATGGCCCTTAGTTCTAGCTGTCCCTACCCATATTCCCTCCATTACCTCCCTCTTTCTTCTCCTTCCCTGTTCAATTCTTCCATGCCCTCCCCATCCATCAAAAACTATCCATTGTATTTCCCCTTCCTAGGGAGATCCATCTCTCCTACCTCACTTACTATATAGCTAACCTTCCTGTGATTATATGAATTGTAGCCCTGCTTATCAAAGACCTAACAGCTAACATATAAGCAAATGAGACTACATCCATCTTTTGGGGTTTGGACTACCTACTCATAATGACTCTTTTTTAGCTCCATTTATTTACCTGTGTATTTCATAATTTCATTTTTAACATCTGAGTAATATTCCATTGTGTAAATGTACCACGTTTTCTGTATCCACTCTTCTGTTGAGGGCTGTCTAGGCTGTTTCCAGTTTCTGGCTATTGTGAATAGAGTGCAGTGAACATGGTTGAACAAGTACCTCTGCTGTAGGATAGCGAGTCCTTTGGGTTGTATTCCCGAGAGCTAGAATAGCCGACTCTTGAGGTAGATCAACTCTCAGCTTCCTGAGGAACTGCCACACTGATTTCCACAGTGGCTGTACAAGTTCGCACCCCCACCAGCAATGAATGAGCTTTCTCCTTAGCCGCTGGCCTCCCCAGCATGAGCTTTCATTTATTTTATTGATCTTGTCCCTCATGACTAGCATAAGATGGAATCTCAAAGTAGTTTTGATCTGCATTTACCTAATAACTAAAAATGTTGAACTTTTTTCTTTTTCTTTTCTTTTCTTTTCTCTTTTCTTCTCTCTTTTTTTTTTTTTTTTTTTTTTTTTTTTTTTTTTTCCTTGTCTCTTGAGACAGGGTTTCTCTCTGTAATCACCATGACTGTCCAGAAACTCACTTTGTAGACCAGGCTGGCCTTGAACTCATGGAGATTCACCTGCCTCTGCCTTCCAAGAGCTGGGATTAAAGGTGTGCACCACCATATTTTTAAGTGCTTCTGAGCCAAATGGGTTTCATCTTTTGAGAACTCTCTCTTTATATTTGTACCCCATTTTTAATTGGGTTCTTTGTTTCCTGGATGACCAGTTCGTTTAGTTCTTTATATATTTTATATATTAATTCTCTATCAGATGTATCACTGGTAAAAATCCTTTTTCTATTCTGTAGTCTGTCCAGATGATGGTGTCCTTTGCCATACAAAATCATTTCATTTTCACGAGGTCCCATTTATTAAATGTTGTAAGTGCCTGTGCTATTGATGTTCTGTTCAGAAATGTTTGTCTTGTGCCAATGAGTTCGAGACTATTCTCCACTGTCTCTTCCATCAGATTCAGTGTATCTGGCCGGATATTGAGGTCCCTGCTCCACTTGGAGTTGAGTTTTGTGCAGGGCGGTAAGTATGGATCTGTTTGCAGTCTTCTACATGCAGCCATCCATTCTGACCAGCACCATTTGCTGAAGATGCTGTCTTTATTCTCTTTATTCTAGTAAGGTAGAGAAAGAACGTGTGGATTTGGGTGGACAGGGAATCAAGGAGGATCTGGGAGGAGTTGGGAGAGATGAAATCAGAATCAAAATATATTATATGAAAATCTATTTTAAATAAAAAGACAACTAGAATCAAATTAATTTTAGTAAGTGTATATACACTAAAATGTTAATAAAAGATTTTATGACAAAAAGACAAGAATTACACATGAGAATGGGGTATCATGTAATATTTTATATATAGCTACATTGTGTAATGTTAAAATATTTTATTAAAGCATTTATTTTTTTTAAAGATTTTATTTATTTATTATGTACACAGTGTTCTGCCTGTATGTATGCCTGCAGACCAGAAGAGAGCATCAGATCTCATTACAGATGGTTGTGAGCCACCATGTGGTTGCTAAGAATTGAACTCAGGACCTCTGGAAGACCAGCCAGTGCTCTTACCTTCTGAGCCATCTCTCCAGCCCAATATTATTTCTTTATGGCAAGTGTTTTTAAAATCCTCCCTTCTAGACTTTTGACATGCCTAGTGTATTATTGTTATCCTGCAGTAATCATCACTGGTAGAGTAATATACCAGGAGACCAGGCTATCTCACTGTATCTGTGACTTGGTGCACATTGGCCCACACTGCCGTTCCCCGCCCACTCTAACCACCTCTGCTAACCGCCGTTCTACTCTCCACTTCTCTCCCTCTCCCCCTCGCTTTCCCTCTCCCAGGCTCCTGTCTCATGTGGAAGACCCACAGCCCTCTGCTCTTAACCTCTTTGAGATCAGCTTTTGCCGACTCTGCACACATGAGATCAGGCTCTATTTGACTTTCAGCGACTGACTTATTCACACTAACCACAATCTCCAGTTCCATTCATATTTTCACAAGTGACAGAAATATTTCTTTTTATGAACTGAATGCCGTTCTGTTGTACATATTTACTGTGTTTTTTTTTCTTCTGTCCACAATGGATTAGAAAAAGAAATGAGGGGATATATACTAATAGAGGTAGAAAATTATCGTTATTTCCAGGTTATAGTCCTTTTTTCTTGAAAAATCCATTAAAACATTAAAATGTGCTATTGAATTTAATAAAAATAATCCATATACAAGTCAATGACTTTATTTTATTGCTACAACGAATAGTCAGGGAAGTTTGTGGGATATCTGTAAACTACGTGAAAATGTGCTACTGTAATTGGTGTAATAAAAAGCTGAATGATCAATAGCTAGGCAGGAGAATATCGGTGGGAGTTCCAGGCAGAGAGAGAACTCTGGAAGAAGAGGGTGGAGTTGCCAGTCAGATGCAAAGGAAGCAAGATGGGCTGTACAGAGACGAGGTAACAAGCCACGTGGGAGAAGGTAGACCACAACCTACAGGTGAACTTAAGTTAAAAGAGCTAGTTCAGAACAAGCCTCAGCTGAAGCCAAGTTTTCATAATTAAGTCTCCGTGTCATTATTTGGGGCTGGCGATGGAAAAGAAAGTCAGACTACATATAGCATCCAATGTGGAGGCTCAAGAAAGACTAAAAAAAGGTGAGCTAAGAAACGTTCTGGATAAGGAGGTGGACGTGGCTTCCTAGTCCCTCAGTCTGACTGGCACCCAGCCATCTCATCACTGCCAACCACAAGTCAGTCTGGGAAATGTTCTCCAGCTGATGCCCAAGAGAGTAGAAACGTAAATGACAGACGCCTCTCTACTACCTGTTCCAACAACAGGAGAACCAAGCATTAAGTACTGGATTTAAATATATCAAAGCAATTGATGATGACGGTAGTTAATCTTGATAGAGTGTTAACTGTACAAACCTGATCAGAATAGGTTCAAGAGAAAAATTGAAGACAGCAGCTGTTTAAAGCAAAAACTGGTTTGGGAACTGGGGAATAGATCAATAAGTAAAGTGCTTCCTATGCAAGTAGAAGGATCCGAGTTCAAATCCCCAGAACTCATGTAAAAAGTCAAGCATGGGGGTTGGGGAACTGTAGAGATGTCTCAGCAGCTAGGAGTACTATCTAATCTTCTAGAGGACTCAGGTGCAACTTCCCAACCCCTACATGGTGGTTCACAACCATCTGTAACTCTAGGTCCTGGGGATCTGATGCCCTCTTCTGACTTTTGTAGGTCCTGCACACACGTTGGTATTTAAATGAATATGCAGGCAAAACACAGGTACATATAAAATAAAATTACTTTTTAAACATTTATTTATGTATATGTATATGGTTTTCTGCCTACACGACAGAAGAGAGTACCAAATCTCATTCTAGATGGTTTTGAGCAACCATGTGGTTGCTGGGATTTGAATGCAGGCCCTCTGGAAGAGCAGCCAGTGCTCTTAACCTCTGAGTCATCTCTCCAGCCCCAACAAAATAATTTTTAAAATATGCAAAGCCAAGCTTATGGCACATGCTTGTAAACCCAGTTTGAGGGTGGGCAACAGGGACAGAATGATCCCTAGGCTGCTGGCAAGTCAGTGTAGACAATGAACTCACTCTAGGTTCAGTGAGAGACCCTGTCTCAAAAGATGGAGTGGAGCAATAGAAAAAGACAGTCAATATCAAAGTGAGGTCTCCATACACCCCTGAACATACACACTCACACACACACACACACACACACTTGCTTACAACACACACACACACACACACACACACACACCATACACATATACATAGTTGAAAAATGAAAGAGCTTTCAATAGATTTTGCTGTAAATGGAAGCGAAGCAATGAGTTAGTTAGCTGGGAGGATTATGAGATAATGAGTTTCACTTTTTTTTTTTCTCTTAACAATGAAGAAATAGCCACATGATTCTGTGCTGGTAGGAATGTTCCAGTGGAGAGGAAAGTTGATGATACGGGAAAGAGTGGGAAAATTGCTCAAGTGATGTCCTTGAGTAAGCAAGAAAGGAGCGGGTCTGGTGATAAGGAAATGGTGTTGAGAGAAGACGGATTGCTCCCACACTGTAACAGCAAGGAAAGTAGAATCTATGGACAGCCCCGGTAGGGAGCAAACGTGATGGGCTGAGGTTCTGAAGTTCCTCCTTAATCGTTTGTGGGTTTCACTGAGAGAAGCAGCCACGTTATCAGCTGAGAGGGAAATTGAGGGACAGACTGTCAGGCACTGGGGCAGAAAACAAGACGATGCAGGGACCGAGGGGATGAAATACTGCTCATGTAGTCGGTCTTTCCGGGGACAAGCCACCATTTCTGAAGCAGTCTAGTCTGAGTCCACACCAGTGACATCTGCCTTTCTCCACTCCATCTATACACCTCCGCTTGCCTGGTCCGGCATCTGAACTGGATAATTACAGTAATAAACCACATTCTTATCCCATCGAAGACCCAGGCCTTGTATTTTATGTGTAGCTAGTCTCGGTAACTCAGAGCAGGCACTGCACTTACAGCCCCATTGTATAATGAGGAAACCAAATCACTTTAACGGATGCCTAAGCTGATAGTGAATTCAAGTCATTGGCTCCTGACACCTACACACACAGCCAACTTCCTTTACCCTAGAGTTTCACATCCCATGAATTTAACCAACCACAAGCCAAAAAATATACATACTCCAAATTGTATTTGTACTGAGTATGTAAGACTTTTCCTTCATCGTTATTACCTAAACAGAAGTATATAACACCTATTTACACAGTCTTTGCTTTATTAAGGAATCTAGAGGTGATTTAAAGTATTCAGAATGATGCATGTGAATCACAGGTAACTACTGCACCATTTTAGATGAAAGGCTTGGAAGTCCAAGGGTTTTGAAATCTTAAATCTACAAGGGATTCTAGAATCAAACTCTCCATGGATACCAGGTGTGTGTGTGTGTGTGTGTGTGTGGGTGTGTGTGTGCGCGCGCGTGTGCGTGTGCGTGTGTGTGTGTGTATATGTTTGTGTTCCATACCAGAAGTAATCAGGAAGCAATAAGAACTAGAGAGCATTAGTCTTAAGAGGAATAGGTAAAATCCTTAAAGGTCTATGGCCAAGTAGCTGGCAATGAGATTCTGAGCTTGGGGCAGTGCTGCAGAAGCAGAGATTCAGCCATTGTCGTGAGCATCAGGACCAGCTGAAAAGAAAAGAGGAAAAAGCCCTCATGAGCCTTCCCTGCCCTCAGCACATAATGCTTGACTTAGTTTTCTTTTGATCTCCCTGTATGTTTGATTTGGTTTCATGTGCTGGGATGGTCACACTAATGATGCTAAAATGGCTTCCAATCAATGAACAGTGAACTATATGAAGGACTTTATCAATGAAAACAGTCTATTCATTGAGCTTGGAACCAAATATCTTACTGACATTATACCAATTCACTGTTACAACATCTCCGAGGGTTACAGAGCTTTATTCTCATTTTCAGATAAGAATATTGAAGCTAAGAGATATGGTAGCTCATGACCAGGGCCACATACATAATACATGGTGCAGGTGGAGCTTAGGAACATGCCAATTGGAGTCCAAAGACTGTGCTGGCTGTGTTGTGCCAGCTGCTTCTCTGTTTGGAGATGAAGCCTTTAGAGCACTAAGGAACCCTATAGGACCGCAAGGGCCTCTGGGCCAGAGCCTCTGGGTGAGAGGAACTCCCTTTAATGAAGGCAATTGAGAAACAATCCTCCTCTTTATTTCCCGGTAACAGGGGCTCAGAAAAGCTAATTATCTTCCTGTGAACCAGTTAACTATTCAATTTTCTCCATTTGGGTAATTAATTATCAGAGTCAAATGCAGAATGCAGCTAATTTTAGAAACATGCAGCTGTGGGGTCAGCTTGGGAACAAGCTCAGTTGAAAAAGGAGGAAGAGGAACCCGTTTCTGCGGAGGCGTGCGGGGAGAGGAATGTCGAGAGACCTTGGACAGGAGAAACCAGTTTAAGGCAGGGTGGCTGAGATTCCCTTTGGGTCAGAAAGCTGGTAGTCAGCGGCCAGGGCTTAGAAAAAATAAGGCTGCTATTGAAGCTGTTGAGGCAAGGACGTCACTTCTATGACTGCCCCCCCCCCCTTTCTGAGGAACCAGTGGGAATCTGGCATGCCCCTGGTCCTCAGATTCCCGTTTGAAGTCAGTTCATACAAGGATGGATGAAAACATGAGAAAGAGAAACAGAGACAGATGGAGAGAGAGAGGGACACTGAGTCCCACCTCTGATGGTCGATACACGCTAACGCCACTAACATTTAAAAGCCGGGTATGGCTCATAGCTCATATCAAAGAGGTTAGGCACTTCCACTGTCTTTACCACGGGTAAGAAACTGAGGCTCATAGAGCAGATGGCAACTTGCTCGCTCGCAGCCTCCTGGTCAAGATATGGCAGAAAATGGGATTTGAGCTCCACTTCTAACCCCATTATCTCACTGCCACCTAAAGCACCATGCTGCATGCACAATTTTCAGAGCAATCCCAGGTGAGGTAGTCAGGAGTATTTAGCATCGCAAGGATTGGAGAGGCACTTGGCTCACTAAAACTAAGACAGCTGGCCAAGAATATTCATCCCCAGTAAGCTCCCCTGGGGCAGGACAATGTTCCTTCCACTTGCACACATAAAGATCTAACATTTTTGCTACTCCCTACTGCCATGGGCTCCAGGGAGTAGACCTGACAATAAACTCCATTTCTAGGGCCAGTTCCTTCTAGAAAAGGATTAGGGTGATGATGATTTCATTGAGCATGTAGTGTATGCAGATATATGCTAATCACTTTAGCAATGTGCTCGTTCTCTTAATCATGTGATGATCCCAGAGTTTCCCATTCCTACAGTACAGACAGGTGAACTCAAACACAAAATTCAGTTCCTTTCCTCTTGACTAAGGAAGCAAGTCCAAACTGAGGCAGTCTGACTCAAAAACCTCCTTCTAAGTCAACTAGGCCCTGGCAAGAGGAGGAAGATGAGGCTAGGGAAAGAGAGTGCTAAGGAGGACACCCAGAACCATGGACATCTCCTCCATGGCTGTTTGCGTAGGTTCTGGGAGCGGGGGCAGTGGGGTTCGTTGCATCCTCTACTTCTCCCCATGTCCACTCATTGTGAAGACCCCATCTCCCTGCAGTGGGGAGTCCCCTTAGACCGACTCTTGAAAACCCATACTCTGACTTGATACAAGTCCCCGAGATTTTCTGCATCAGGCACATGCTCCTTGTTGGGGTGGACACCCATTCTCTGAGATGCTGGGGTTTTCTCTAAGGCAGGCCAGGCAGAGAACTGCTATCTGCATCAAACTGAGAGGCCTCCTTTCTTCCATCAGCCATGCTATTCTCATACCTGTGTCATTTTAACTGGAATACCAGTCTTCTCTCCAGCTACCATCCTCACAAATGCTCAAGGCCCAAACTGGGCTTCCCAGAATTAGGCCCTTCTCTTTGGCAGGTGTGATGGGAGTTTCCAAGTTCAAAGCCAGGCTCCCTGCCCTAAGCTGTTTGTTGGCCCAGTGCCTCAGCAGGTGCAACACGGTTGCTAAGCAACATCTCCAGATCTCTGTATGTTCCCATCATGTGGTTGTTGTTGCTACGGAAACAAGTCCTCTGGCATCCCATGTTGCAGCAAGGCCTAGGCAGTGGTGTGTTATCTGAGGTCTAACAAAAATCCTGTTGTCCCAGGTTCTGATGACCTATGATTCCCTGATATAGGTACAGTTAGCTATCAGATGGATCTTGTATTTCACCAGGTACAAGCTTTAGAAGAGCAAGCCTAAAGCAGAGAAGTGCTGGTCATGTTTTGGGCGCTCATGGAGTCAGTTCCTTTAGGGTGGTTAGAAATTGACTTTACAGGAATATACTATTAGGTCAGACTCTGAAGCAATTTCATATGCCCATTTTCCTTCCCTTAGCCCAGGATTGTAGGGTATGAGCATTTGTCCTTTGAATAAACTAGAGAGTTGTACCAGGATCTAAGGACTGAAAAAAAAACAAAGCCAGACAGCTCTCAATTCCACCTCCACACTCCCGCAACTCAAATACTAACAAAGAATAGATGGCACATCAAGGATGCTACAAGCCCTCCCTGGGTCTTCAAATCCAGACTTCCTGTAGATCTCTATACAGGATTAGACTCAGAAAAAAGTGAAAATTGAGGTGGGGGAAGATAAATGGGTTTAGGCAATTGGAGAGAAAATATAAATGATTTTTCACACCAGTGAGGAGGTATAAAAATGAAATGAATGATACAAATTTGAAAAAATGTGGAACAGAGAAATAGATAGGGCAAAATGATCATAGAATTACCAAAACACATAGAAAATAATTGGAATGTCCCAGGGGAAAAAAATGACTAATTTCAAGATTCCAAAGAGCAGCCAATGCAAGCATTAGAGATATTTCTACCCCAAGTCTAACCATCAGAGCACTGATAACCATAAGAGGATCCTAGAAGCTTCCAGAGATTAACAACAATTTTAATAGAAAATGCCAAAAGTCATAATAGCATAAAATGCCTCAACCTGTGTGGACAGACAGTCTCTAAATACCCCAGGAAAATTATTTCATCTGCTCATCTTTTAAATTATGGCTTTTCTTCATTTCTAAGAATGTTTTTATTTTCTTTATCCATTTCATCCCCCTTATAATACCTTGCCTTCTCTGTCATAGGATCAATGTCTAATCTTCCCTTCTTCCTATGTGGTCTTGAATTTCTTTCCAACTACACTTGTGCATCTGGATTCTGTCTTTCCTATGAGAGGGTTTTTCTAAAGACTCGGGGTTCTAGTTTTATTTCTTTTCTTTTGTTGTAATAATATATATATATATTATATATAATATATATATATATATATCCTAATAAAAAAGGAGCCTAGGGGAGGAAAAAATTATTTGGATTACAACTCCAAGTTAGAATTCATCATTGCAAGGAAGTGAAGGCAGGTACTTAAGCAACTAGTTACATCCACATGCAAAACCAGAAAAAGAATGCATGTTTACTGTTCAACACACTTTCTCTACTGGCATACAACTTGAAGCCAAACCCAGGGGATGATGCTGCCCACAGTGGGCTGGATCTTCCTACATCAATTAATGCAGCCAAGACAATTCCTACAGACACGCCCCAAGGCCAACCTGACCTAGAGGATCCCTCACTGAGACTCGACTCTTTCAGGGGAGTCTATATCGCATAGACAATTAAAACCGTCACACTCAGAGAAGCCTCACCACGGTAGGATATTTTGAGTTTTGAATTAGGACAAGTTGTTGATCTTAGTTGCCTCGTCAGACTCAAAAGTGGAGCATGGAAAAACTGATCAGAAGCTTTTTTGTTTTATTTTGTTTTGTTTGTTTGGTTTTTGAGACAGAGTTTCTCTGTGCAACTTTGGAGCCTGTACTGAAACTTGGTCTGTTGATCAAGCTGGTCTTGAACTCACAGAGATCCACCTGTCTCTGCCTCCCAAGTGCTGGGATTAAAGGTGTGCGCCACCACTACCTGGCGATCAGAAGTTCTTTGATCTCTCTTTGGGCATAAGGACTGACTTTTATTCTCTGGTGAGTCCCCTGAGTCCGTTGTTAAGATCTTAGACTGGCCAGATTCTCCAGCAAGAAGAGGTCCCTGCTCCCCTCCCTGGCCGATGCTATCCTGGCTATCAGCGTTGAGCACTCATGAGAGAAGATAAAGGTATGAGTTGCATATTCAGTGTCTTGTATTAGCGATAAGCGTCCCTGCCTCTGTTGCAGCCAACACCACCAAGTCCAGAAGTCTTTTTTTTTTTTACCTCCTCCAGAAAAGTAAATCTGGAATCTTCTGCAGGAGCTGAAGAAGGTGCCCTGTGTGTCTATATGTTGGGCTTTGAATCAGTCTTTTTGTTTTAACCCCATCCAGTCAAATCAATACCGGAGTCTTTGGGGGTTATTTTGCCAAGGACATCAGGTTGCTGTTTCTTGGCTCTCCTGTTAGCACACTAGGAGTCTAGTCTCTGGTAAGTCAGCTGTTGTTCATTTATCTGCTTTCTAGGTTTATTTGTGTGTGTGTGTGTGTGTGTGTGTGTGTGTGTGAGAGAGAGAGAGAGAGAGAGAGAGAGTTTTTTGAGCCAGTGAATTTATGGAGGCTACTCACCGAAACATAGGTAGCTCAAAATTAACTGTGTCACCACCAAGTCTATCCCAGTCTGAGTCACAACTCATGAAAACTGCATCCCTGGGGCTCCCTGAACAGCTTATAGGCAGCTCCACTGAAGAGGCTCTGGTTTCCAGATTTTTAATTTGTGTTGATGCGTTCAAGTCTTGTCTTCTCCACTCTCTTGGTCTTTGTAGATTTACACCTCTTTAAAAGGTCTGTACTTGGTAGGATCTTGACAGACAGTATTAGTCTTTACAATGTAAACATCCAGACTGACTAAATAGATCCTGGCTCTGATGTGTACTAGCTCCTTAGTCTGCTGCTAGTAACGCAATGCCACAGGCTGGTGGCCTTATAAAGAAAAGAGGTTTGTTTTGCTTTTTGGTTTTGGTTCAGGGTTGAGTGGCTACATTTGGTGATAGCCTTTTTTCTGTCAGAGTCCCATTGCAATCCAGGGCATCAATATGAGATATCAGTAATATATATGAGATCTAGTCAAACCCATAGCCAACCCATTCTTGAAATAGTCCATTAACCTATTAATTTGTTCATGAAAAAAAGAGCTCTAACAATTTCTTAAAAGTTCTACCTTTTACTATCCCATGAGAGGGATTATATTTAAACATAAAGTTCAGTCAGGACAAACTATATCCATATTATAGCAAATAGATAAATTTTGAAAATTCTCTGTGCCTCAGTTTCCCTATCTATAAAATGGGGATAACAACAGCAAAGATTTCATATTACTCTCTGAACTCCTAGAATAATGCCCAGTAGATCTCAAACCATTATTCCCAAGTTCATGATTATGATTATTTAGTATTTACCACGTGCCAGCGTCTGTGGCAAGAGCTGGGTTTGGGAAAACCAAGAGGAACACGGCAGTTTCATTTCGACTCTTTCTGGCCTCTCACTGGAATAACCAGTTTTGCCGCTCGGGTCTATACCATGTAAATATGTTATGCACCTAAGTAAATTATCAAACAGGTGGACGTTCTGGTTGTACAAACACAGCTGGTAACAGTGTAAATAGACTATTCAAATGACACATGGACCATGCAGCAGGGCAGTTGCTTTCAAATACAGTTGACTCTCATGAGCATAATGGGCGCGAGCATCAATGCTCAAATGACTTGCCCACATAGTCACTCCCGAGCACCAAAGTCATGTGCTTGGCGCTTGTTTTGCAGGGCAAATGGCATATGCTTTGGGAAGTGACCCTGCTCTGGCCCCCAAGTGCCCTACACAAAGTCTCCCCTACCTTTTTAAATAAGCTTCCTGGTGGTTCTTTCTTCTGGTTAGCTCGGCTTTCATCGTCTTCCCTCTGCTCTCTGATCATGCTGAGCAGGCAGCAAACCTGCAGGTTTTTGCAATCCAGAGCCTGCTGTTCAGCTTTAAAACAAAAAACAAAAGCAATTTGTGAACATTCTTTCCTGACAGAGGGAGGAAGGGAAGCCCATCAATGCACCAGAAAGGCCAACCAGCTCCAGGCCCAGCTTCTAACAAACAAGACTTCTTTAGTGTTGAGGCAAGGGCTGGCTAACGTATTTCTATGATGGACGACGCACAGGGCTGAAAAATGACTAGAGTTAGATTTTTGCTTTTGTTTTGGAGACAGGGTCTCATTTATACACCCCAGACTCTCAATCCTCCTGCCTCCTCCTCGACCTTACTAGTGCTGGAATCATAGGTGTGTGCCGATACTCTAGGTAGAGACATCTTTGAAAGGATAGCAACCTTAGCAATCTGAGAAGATGGAGTTATTCAGACTATGCCTTAGTTAGAGACTTTTATTGCTGTGAAGAGACACCATGACCACAGCAATACTTATAAAGGAAAGCGTTTAACTGGGGCTGGCTTACAGTTCAGAGGTTTAGTCCATCATCATCATGGCTGGAAGCATGGTAAAGTACAGGCAGACATGGTGCTGGAGAAGGAGCCAAGAGTTCTATATCTGGATTGGCATACATCAGGAAGAGAGAGAAGAGGGAGGGAGGGAGGGAGGGAGGGAGGGAGGGAGGGAGGGAGGGAGGGAAGGGAGGGAGGGAAGGGAGGGAGGGAGGGAGAGAGAGAGAGAGAGAGAGAGAGAGAGAGAGAGAGAGAGAGAGAGAGAGAGAGAGAGAGAGAGAGAGAGAGAGAGAGAGAGAGATTGGGCCTGGGTTGAGCATGGAAACCTCAAGGCCCACCCCAGTGACATGCTTCCTCCAACAAGGTCATACTCACTAATAGTGTGACTCCTTACGAGCCTATGGAGGCCATTTTCACTCAAACCACCACAGACTGTCAATGTCTCCATGACCTACCACTGTGTTAGTTAGTTCTTTTCAACTTGTCACATGCTAGAGTCTTCTGAGAAGAGGAAACCTAAATCGAGAAAGTGTCCCCATCAGATCTGCAAACTCCTCCGTGGCTTCCAGTTCAGTTCCTGGCTCTAGGTTCCTGTTTCTGCCTCCAGGTTCCTGTTCCTGCCTTGACCTTCTGCAACGATGGGTTGCTGCCTGGAAGTGTAAGGTGAAATAAATCCAACTTGCTTTGCATGGTGCTTATCTCAGTAGTAGAAGCACGACTAAGACAGCCAGCCTCTTCTTGGACAACTCTCCTTTTGGTATTTTGATTATTCTCATGCCCACCTTCAACTCTCCTTGCATCCCAGGTAAGCGCTTCTTTCCAAACAAGGGCCTGTGTGCCTCACGGAACTTCAACCTGGAATTATCCTGAGAGATTTACAGATATAGTCTCCTTCGGCTCTAGCAGTGGGTCCAGCTAGGTACCTAGTCTCTGCTAGGTGATGCTTTCTTCCTGCCATGGCTGCGGAGATGCAGAGAGGTGGCAAGGTGTCCTAACTTAGTCACCAACATTACCCCCACAGATGCACTGCTTGAGCAACAAGGATTCAGAAAATGCCTTACGTAGGACTTTTCCAGTGGTCCCATTTATAGCATGTTTTCATTTCCCAGAAATCAGAGCTCAGTATTGCTTGCCTTTGTTTGTCTCTGTTTCTGTGTCTCTACCAGACAAATGCCTATTAGATATCAAGGAGTGGAAACCACCTCCTTCCACTCTGACTTGTCTATGACGAGGGCTTTATTCACTAAGTTGTGGTTTCCTCTTTGCATAGGGTGAGTATTCTCCCTGAAAGCCCCTCATACATTCCCTACTAGAAACCAATGCCAATGACGCTACAGAAACACCCCCAGATCAGTCTACACTTTATATGTGGGAATAGATTAAATTAAATTGGTAGATGATATCTCTTGATCGCAGGAGAGATTTTGTAATTGGTTTTCTTGAGTCTGTTTACACCTCCATATTCCGGAGAAACTGAAAATATAATTCTTCTATGGAGAATATACAGAGAGGGATCAGGACCCACTGGGTACTTCTTCAGAGTGAAACTTTTAGGAACAACAACACTAAATAACACTTGACTAAAGACTTTGGAGTACAAGAAAATGCCATTCACTAGCTCACCCTGGGAACAGAGTCAAGGGGTCCTATCCATGTCCTGTGCTTAGGCCGCCTGTCTGGGGGTTGCTGGCACTACATCTTACCCAGCTTGAGTTGGCAGGTTGAGGATTACCCTGTCTGCTCCGGAGTGACATGGAAGCAGCTGGCTGTCTTTACCACAAAGTTGGAAATCCCCATGGATTATCTGGGCCCCTGCATATGACTTCAGCTCGGGTCATTTCATCTTCGGGTTGACTTCCATGCTGAATGTGGGTGAGGGGGATGACTCTTCTGCTTCCTCAAGGAAGAACGTCTCCATTCCCTATTCCTGATTCTTACTGTGGGCCCAAGGTTCAAATACAAAGCTTTCCACTTTTTCCTAGAGGTCCTGGTTACTCCTGGGAAGCGTGAAGGTTTAACTTATCCCTATGGGTTAAATGGTCCAAGAGTGAAACCTATGACTTGATCATAGAGGTCTTCTAACCAAACTTCCTAAAGGAACTGCTAAATCTAATCTCTAGGCACTTCCCTCACCCCGCTCCACCCCACCCCACTCCTGCCACCCCAGATTTGTCCCTGCTGCTGTTTTTTCCCCAGTAGTTTATTCTTAGTCATTGTTTGAAAGTCTATGGACTTTCCTATAGTCTTTCAATAAACCCCTCTTGTTAAGTTTAGGTTACCAAAAGTCCATACCTGTCACTAACCATCAAAGACTCCTACCTAATTCAGTAGGGATGACTCTCACCCTGCCATCCTTGTCCCCTAGATCTAATGGCTGAGCCTCTTCAAAATGACCGCAGGCCTTTCCCCAACTTCTGACCCCTTGCTGCTTCATCCAGAAAGTGAGCAGCATCCTTTGAGAAGTATGAAAGATTGAACCAGAGAGACAGGAGACTGGCTTGGGCGTGGAGAGAAGCACAGAGAAATGCATCCAGCAGAAACCAGCAGGCAGCAGAGCTATCCATTAGAAAGCAGCTCACAAGAAGCTAAGACCCTGCTGGGAGTTAAAGCGTGGGGTGAGAGAAGTCAACACGATGATCAAAGTCAACAGAAGCACAGAGTCCGCGGTGTGGGTAGAGAAGACCTAACTCATGAGCATGGCAGAGTGACAGAGGACCAAGGATGTCCATCTAGCAGGGAACCACCACACAATGCCCTGGGAACACAGCAAACATTTCCTGTTCACTCTCAACAGCTGGGCTGTAGGAAGAGGCCCAGCTCCTGTCTCCCTGGCTGTACCTCCAGGCTGTTGACGTGCCAGTGTGGACGGGCAGAGGGCCAGGATGCTAACAGAGCGATGGGTGAATCTCCTGAGAGTACATTTGTTTTGTAGGTCTCATTTTCCCATGTGGCTGAGAAGGGGAATGGCCTTGGTGGTTGAGCTGCCACCAGTCAGTCCATCAAGGAAAGCCAAATGTGGGTGGGAAAGTCAAAATCTGGAAAGAAACCCAGAATCTCTATTCTGCTCAGTACATTTTCTCTTGCGTTTGCCTCTTTGTACTACTGGAGTGAGTTGTGGGAATGAGTTCCCTAGCAAGACCTAGGAAGCAGAAGAGAAATTGTGTATATTTAAAAAGTCTAAAATGGAACTAAGGTGTAGTGGTGCCCATATGTGGCACTGGAGAGGTAGACACAAGAAGATAAGTCATGCCGGGCGGTGGTGGCGCACGCCTTTAATCCCAGCACTCGGGAGGCAGAGGCAGGCGGATCTCTGTGAGTTCAAGGACAGCCTGGTCTACAAGAGCTAGTTCCAGGACAGGCTCCAAAGCCACAGAGAAACCCTGTCTCGAAAAACCAAAAAAAGAAGATAAGTCATGTAAGGCCAGCCCTAGTTACACATCATGTTCAAGGCCAACCTGTGATATATTAGACCTGTCTCCAAACAATGAAATAATAAAGGCAAATTAAAACAAAAGTACCCCACCTGTGACCTTTTCCATTAATCTTGCAAATACCAGACAGAGTCCTGCCAGGAAACAGCACCATTTGAATCATTTAAGACAGGAGTTTCATGAAGACCACTGATTACACAGACCATAATAAGGCTGGTCAACCCAACAGAGGGGAGTGAAATGTCTCAGAGCTTAGTAGCATCCAGAAGCCACAGTCACCAAAAGCTGGAGAGATGGGAGGTGGTGTTACTGGAACTCAGGGTTCAGGGGTACTAGGGGAAGCTAGGAGGAACATGATAATCAGGTCTAATGGGAGTTGGACTCATGGAACTGCTACTGAAGATGTCACCGGGGGATGGATGGATAGATAGATAGATAGATAGATAGATAGATAGATAGATAGATAGATAGATAGATCAACTGGAAAAGCAATTGCCTAGCACACAATTCCCAGGACCAATCCCCAGTACCAAATAAACTGGATGTATCAGTGTGCACCTGTCATCTCAGCATTTGTGAGGTAGCAGCAGGATGATCTGGGTAATCTTCAGCTTGTTGGAGGCCAGCCTGGGACACAGGACCCAGCAGTAGCAGAGAGAAAGAGCGACTTTGGTTGTTTCCCCATCTCCTGTCAGCCTTACCATGCTCTACCTCACCACAGTCTAGCTGGCAGAAGAGCCCCAGAAAGGATTTGCAGGGTCAGTGCAACTGTCTCAGCGAGTGACAAGGACGGAAGGAAGGCATGCACTCAGACTTTAAAGAACACCTGCTCTGTCACTTAAATTCCATTCCCTCAAGCATTAGTTTTCAGAATAAAATGAATATATTTCAGTAGTTAGCACTACATGTACATAAAGTTTCAAGCATACACAATCCTTCAGTTCCTTTATTAACACTATCCCACAAGTCTTCTCTGCCAGCAAAAGAATTCTAAATATTAGCCATGTTCCACACAAAAACAACAAGCCATTTCTTTGCTTGTGTATGGTAGCACTTTCTTGGAATCAGATCTGTAGGGGAAGGGGATGCAGTGACCCAACCCCCTAAACAACAATGTCAATAGCAGAAGCAGTGTCCAGTATCTCCACACATCCAGGCCTGGAGAGGAGAAAAAAAAACCAAACAAACAAAAAAAAAAAAAAAACAGGGAGGCACCATGTGTCAAGTAAGGCACACAAATTACCGAGCTCCTGCTGAGGCTCCTGCCTTCTCTGCATTATGTCTCCGCCGCTGATGACTGTTAGACAGCCTGGTCTCACATCAGAGCGCTATGAAGTGGGAGTGTCACAGAGACATGGTGACAGCAGCCCAGGGATAAATAAACCAGGCTTCTTTCTCTTACACAAGGTGTGCGTCCATAGCGTTTGCTACACAGCTGACTTTGATTTAGTTTTGCTCTTTCCACTGTACATGTGATGCAAAGATCACAGGAGCATCCCTTTGCGTCAGTCTGTGCTGCCTTAAACCTGGATTCCAGCGTTCTGCTCTGGCTTATGTAATTCTGAGAAAGCAATTGTGATGCAGCTCAGTCTCCCAGCAGGGCTAGCCATCCCATCTTAGGCACAATGAAGTGGAAACCCTCGAAAGAAGGGCAGGGCCTCAGTACAGGGCACAGAGCAGGCCCTTGATAGAGTCTTTTGCATACACGTCCAAAGGCAAAGACACACTGCAGGCAGTGTCTGGATTGACAGTCAAGGCCACTGTCGGCAACCAGCATGCTGGGCTCAAGCCTCCACACTGACCCAGACTCTGGCACTCCTCTCAGAAGGTAGGCCAAATCTCTACCCGCTGTCCACCTGGGTTTAGGTTAGTTTCCCTGGTACTAGTGAGGAGGTAATAACAAAACAAAAGACCTTGTCCATCTCGTCCCTAAAGCACAGATACTGTCATGTCTATTCCCAGTTTAAGTTATATCAGCAGCGTTCCATTGCCCCAGCATAACATCCCAAACTCCCTAGCATGCTCATTCCACTCCACTCTTCTCTCTGCTTACCTCCATAGTCACCAGAAGTCAGTTCCAGTGACTCAAATGGGCTGAACATGTGTCCCACAACAAACCAGAACCTTCTAAGCACTCCTACTTCTTTTTTTTTTTTTTTTTTGGTTTTTCGAGACAGGGTTTCTCTGTAGCTTTGGAGCCTGTCCTGGAACTAGCTCTTGTAGACCAGGCTGGTCTCGAACTCACAGAGATCCGCCTGCCTCTGCCTCCCGAGTGCTGGGATTAAAGGCGTGCACCACCGCCGCCCTGCGCACTCCTACTTCTTTGACTGACAGTTACTTACCCATCAGGCATTGCCTGGTGCTCTTTGGGAAAGAGTTGCCGATGAAGAAGAGTCAGGTTAATCTGACAGGAACTTGGAGGATACTGAGGATTCCCAGGACCTGAGACCTGCCTGTCACAGTCATCTCCTTTCCACCTGCCCCAGACTTGGATGGGAATACGTGAAGACGAGAATGGGAAGTCTTACTTTCTCTGCGCTTCTGGCCTTGTGTGTGTGTGTGTGTGTGTGTGTGTGTGTGTGTGCGTGTGTGTGTTTTGGGGGGGTTGTTTTTTGTTGTTGTTGTGTTATTTTTTGCCAGATGGAGCAACGTGGGATGATTTCTTTGGCCTTGGCTCAAGGAAGACATAGCTTCTCTTAGAAGAGGGCATTTGTCATTCAGGGGTCCTACGTGTTTGAGAACCGGTTCCATTTGGAGGAAACAAATGCCAAGCATGAAGGAGGGCAGCACCCAGCATCACAGCACTGATAGAAATGACCTGCCTGTGCTAAAATCTTATCTGACTTCTCTGAGGCCAGTTTGCCAGCCTTCTAATCACTTCTTTGAGCTACTTCATGCTCTTCCAAAGAATTCCTCTCCCTTTAGAATCACAGTTGGAAGCCAGAAGTCTGACAGTACAACATCCTTTCTTCTTCCCCAAACTCTACCATGGGACCCATTCCCACTCCTCACTCCAGTGGTGCAAAGAGGCAAATGCAAGGGACAATTTACCGAGCAGAATAGAGATTCTGGGTTTCTTTCCAGATTTTGACTTGACCTCCCACCTTTAGCTTCCCTTAATGGACTGACTGGTGGCAGCTCAACCACCAAGGCCATTCCCCTTCTCAGCCACATGGGAAAATGAGACCTACAAAACAAATGTACTCTCAGGAGATTCACCCATCGCTTTGTTAGCATCCTGGCCCTCTGCCCGTCCACACTGGCACGTCAACAGCCTGGAGGTACAGCCAGGGAGACAGGAGCTGGGCCTCTTCCTACAGCCCAGCTGTTGAGAGTGAACAGGAAATGTTTGCTGTGTTCCCAGGGCATTGTGTGGTGGTTCCCTGCTAGATGGACATCCTTGGTCCTCTGTCACTCTGCCATGCTCATGAGTTAGGTCTTCTCTACCCACACCGCGGTCTCTGTGCTTCTGTTGACTTTGATCATCGTGTTGACTTCTCTCACCCCACGCTTTAACTCCCAGCAGGGTCTTAGCTTCTTGTGAGCTGCTTTCTAATGGATAGCTCTGCTGCCTGCTGGTTTCTGCTGGATGCATTTCTCTGTGCTCTCCACAGCCAAGCCATTCTGCTTTGGTAGTTTGTCTCTTGTATTTAAGCTTCTCAAAGGTTGATGTGATAAGATCTGCTGACCACTCCACAACCAGGGTCCTCCACGGTTCTACTGTCTGTGGCTTCTTTGCTCAGAAAGGCTAATCATATATCAAACACAGAACTAATGTGTGCTTCTTTAACCCAATGATTTCTATGCAACTGGTACAAGGTTAAGCATGCCATCTTCACTCACAGGTCTGTTCTCTTTTCTGCCTTCCTTAACTCACTGACTGTTCTCCTGCTCTGCTCTAGTGGCTGAGTCTTCAACATGAAGCTCCTCTAGTGACCTGCTCCTCTAGTTCAGCTCCTGTTGCTCACCCTATCATCTGAGCATCTCACAGCTTGAAAATGAAACCAGCTGTCCCAACTCTCTGTTCAATGTGCTTTCTCCTCTTCCATCCTCTGCACGCATGGGTTTCTTTCTACTTCTCTATCTCTACCTGTAGTCTATTTCTTCTACAGGAACCCAGCCTGGAATATTTTTACTTCTCTATCTTTTTAAACATGAAACAAAGATAGATATGGAAATGTGAGGAGTGTGGTGGTGGCATTTATGTTTCTTGCTGGTTGAGAGTCAAGAGTTTCAACACACTAACAATATTCACTTTTCTGAGGGATGTCTCAAATAAGAGTTTCTAACAGTCAATAACGAACTATACTTAAAACCAAAATGTATCTGACCTTTGACTTGTCCATTATTGACACTCCTCTCTCACCCCTAAACCTAAACAATATACCTCATAAACAACCTTGTGGTCTCATTTTACAAAGAAAATTCTCCATGAAAAGAGGAAAGGAGGGGCTGGAGAGGTGGTTCAATGGTTAAGAGTACTTTCTACTCTTGCTGAGGATTTGGGTTTGGTTTCCAGTACCCGCATGGCAGCTCCAGTTCCAACTGATCTGTCACCCTCTTCTGGCCTCCATGAGCACAGCACACATTTGGTGCATACACATATGTGAAAACAAAGAGTCATGCACATAAAATTAAACATAGTAAACCTGCTTATTTTTCTAACAGTTGTTAAATTTTGCTTAATCTTTGAATCTTCTTTTAGGTCACACCCATTGATCAACATAGCTTCAAAAGCTACAAAATCATGTGTAAAGCTATTGTTGAGACAGTAGACACATCTTTCTTTTTCTTTTAGTGGGCATGTTTCAATTTTTTTTTTTTTTTTTGGTTTTTCGAGACAGGGTTTCTCTGTGGCTTTGGAGCCTGTCCTGGAACTAGCTCTTGTAGACCAGGCTGGTCTCGAACTCACAGAGATCCGCCTGCCTCTGCCTCCCGAGTGCTGGGATTAAAGGTGTGCGCCACCACCGCCCGGCAAGGGCATGTTTCAATTTAAAGCATGTACCATCTCTTTCTGAATAAATATCAAATTGTTCTGTATTGACTGTGGTGGTTTGAATGAAAATGATCCCAATAAGGTCATATGAAGTGGCACTATTAGGAGGTGTGGCCTTGTTGGAGGAAGTGTGTCACTTCCTCCAACAAAAAAAAAAAAAATTTTGATGTTTAAAATTCTCAAGCCAGGTGATTTAGATGTCGAGCTCTAGACTCCTTCTCCAGCACTATGTCTCCTGAGCTCCACCATACTTCCTTCTATGATGATAATAAACAAAACCTCTGAAACTGGAAGCCAGCCCCAATTAAATGTTTTCTTTTTTAAGAATTGCCGTGGTCATGGTGTCCCTTCACAGCAATAGAAACCCTAAGACATTGGTTCATCCTCAAATTCTTTCCAGTGGGATAAAAAGCTGGCCACACCAGAGTGGAGATCCTTTGGGGGAAGTTTCTCAGCCAACAGCCTAGATATGTATCTTCCACTTGAGTGGACAAGCTGGGTGTTCTGCAATACTAAATTCAGATGTGTTACATTTGTTTATGCTGTAGAATATTTCTCTAATGATGTAAAGATGTGTTGCATTCTTTTTGGATGCATTTGTTTACCTCTGTGAAGCTGTGCTACTTTGCCTGTCTAAAACACCATTGGTCTAATAAAGAGCTGAATGGCCAATAGCAAGGCAGGAGAAAGGATAGGCAGGGTTGGCAGGCAGAGAGAATAAACAGAAGGAGAAATCTGGTAGGAGCAAGGAAAGGAGAGAAGACATCAGGTACCAGCTACCCCATCTACAGAGTAAGAAGTAAAGAAAAGTATATAGAATAGAGAAAAATAAAAGCCCAGAGGCAAAAGGTAGACTGGATAATTTAAGTTAAGAAAAGCTGGCTAGAACAAGCTAGGCATTCATAAGAAAGAATAAGACTCTGTGTGATTTCTTTGGGAGCTGGGTAGCAGCCACCACCCCCCAAAAAAAAGCCAAAAAGTAAAAGAGTAAAAGAATTAAATTATAAAAGCAACTACACTGTGGCAAGAATGACATTTCAGAAACTTATATGGCTGGCTAGGGAGTCAGAAAGCAGTACCTAAAGTGATGACCCTCCAACATCCTGCCCTAGAGCCTAGAACACACAGTCTCTTGTTAGTTTTCTAGCCCTGAGTCACAGTACTCCATTTTGGAAAATGTGCAAAAAAATCACATGACTTTTCCTGGGGAACAGAAACAGGGCACTGACAGACCAAAGCAAGTCCATCCAAGTCCAACTTGGATAAGAGCATGGGTAACTGACTCAAAGACACCTGTACCGCCAGTAAATCCCACGAACAAATAACTGATAGCTACATTATGGAAGAGTCACGCCCTAGTCAACTGTTTTATCTCTTATCTATAACCTCTGGGAAGGAAGAGATTTCATGAGGATCTCGTGTCAGCTTGTAAGCCTCATGAGCCCCCAACTCCTGCCCTTCCTTCCAGTCGAGAATATTAATAGCACAGATCTGGTGAGTGTCTTTTGCAATGATTACAGCTGCTCTAACTAATGATGGTAACAGTCACGTCCAACCCAGAGGAAACAGATATAGGACAGCTAAATCAAGTGTTCTAGAGACATTCTAGGGGGCCCTTACTGTCCCTTCCCTGTGATAAAGTCTGCTCAGGGACAAACGCCTCTGCAAGATTAGATTCTAAGAGCACTTCTCTCCAAAGGCTCACAACAGCTTAGGTCGCTTTTGCGACCTGGGTACTTCTTTGTCTGGTGTCCCCCAGAGCCTTGGGCTGCCTAGCTACTTTTGCTGCAAGTCTGTGGAATGAGCTCTTTGTCTCTTGCTCTTTTGGTTTCTGGGATGCCGAAGGACTCCTAGCCAGCAGTGACTCAGCAGATTTGCCTTCTAGCGCTGAAGCAGTGGTGTAGCAGGAACAAAACGGTAGGGAGTCGGCTTGGAAGCAAGGTTGAGCCCTCTTGTCTTAAGGAGGCCTGGCCTCTTGCCTATAAAACCATGTAGAAAGCCAGAAGAGTTAGGGTCTGGGCCTGGATTTACCCTAGGAGTGTAGCAGAGATAATGGGAATCCTGCCAGCTCAGAAGAGGATTTAAGAGGCTTGCAGAGTTTTTACTGCAGCCCAGCCTTCAAGACTCTCCTGCCAGGCAGCCAGAATTAGTGATGAGGAGTCTAGCTGGCCGGTGGTGATACAAATCAAGAGATATATGGTGTCCTCATAGCAAGACTGGCACAAGAAGCAACCTTCATAGAAAGTTGAGGAAACAGCAAATCCCTCAGTCAAACGAACCAGATCCAAAGCAAGAAGCAGCTCCGTGAGTCAGAGCCTAAGGAGGGAAAGAGAGGCTCAGAAACACCCTCATTCGTTTATCACGTGATGCTGGGCACTGGACGTGCACAGATCAGTCTTGGCCCTGGAGGAAATCTAGGTTCGATTTTGATGGGCAGTCATATATATGAGCAGGGACTGCAATCAAGCATGGTTGAAGCTATGGCAAGAAAAACATGGGGCCTGTGGAACATAGAAGTGAGGACCTAGTTCTGCCTTTTGTGTGGAAAAGTCTAGACATCCTTTGTAGTAGAGGTAAGGTGGAGAGCTGTGGTCATGAAGGCCGGGTATAGAGAAGCCTGTTTGGGGCACTGTGGATCATTGCATGGGCCTAGCTGCCAATGAGCTTATGCAGCCAGTGCTGCACACACTGGTGAGAGGCAGAGAGAGGATGTACTGGCTATGCCTGGCTACGATATTCTTATTGGTTTTTTGTTTGTTTGTTTGTTCGTTTGTTTGTTTGTGGGGACAGGGTTTCTCTGTATAGCTCTGGCTGTCCTGGAACTTACTCTGTAGACCAGGCTGGCCTCAAACTCAGAGATCTGCCTGCCTCTGTCTCCTGAGTGCTGCGATTAAAGGTGTGCGTGACCATGCCCAGCTCCTGACTATGATCTTGATCTTACCCAGAAGTAAATACAGATTGTCACTCCACATCCTGAACATCTGCTCCAATCAAATGATACTTCCTCTTAAGGAGGGCAGGTGATACAGCCAGTTTCTGTTGTTTTCTTCTTATACCTGTAGGATGCTGCCTTGGCTGACAAAGGAGGAGAGAAAGCTGACATGAGAGGTAAGGGGAGGTATCTTATCTCCTTGGTAGGTCCTTGTGAGTCTGAGACTCATTTCCAAGCATGCAGGGTTCCAGAGTAAGGGCTCTGGGACCAGCTTTGGCATATTGATTGCACCTGCCCAGCTGGTTCAGGAAAGAGAAGGAGCAAGACCTGTAGCTCGGTCCCTAAATGTAAAAGAATGGGAATTAGGAGATGGTACAGGTGGGCGTGCTGGATATGCATTTTGACTGAAGTGACCTGAAGGAATCACAACTTTAACTAGGCCCATCTACCTGGATGCTGAGGCCAGCCTGGGTACACAGCAACACCCATCTCAAAAACAAAACAAAAACACAGCACAGCTTTAGGTGCAGAGTTCAAATACAACTTGTTAACTGTGTGCCCTTGAACAAACTACCTAGTCTCTGGGCCACTGCATCTTCTACTATAAGATAAAGGTTGCTGTACTCACTTCCTAAGATAGTCTGAAAGTGTAATACTCTGGTGCTCAATGGATGCTCAGTTAAAGGGAATTCTCTTCTGCTTCATGCCTCAAGACACTGTTCGAGAAACCCAGGAAAGGAATGAGTGGGAGACTCTCTATTCAGCATGTGTGGAGGGCTCATACACACACGCACGCACGTGTGTTCGCACACACATATATAAAGAGCTTTTTCAAATCAATAAGAATATATTAATTGTTTATAAACTCAGTACTTGTGAGGCAAAGGCAAGAGGATTTTAACTAAGTTCTTGGCCAGTCTGGTCAACAGGGTGAGACAGTCTCAAAAACAAGAGAAAAGAGAAAGAAAGAAAGAGAGAGAGAGAGAGAGAGAGAAAGGAAAATTTACAAAAGATAGATGCAGCTGCCAGAATGCATGTTGATAACTATTAACCACACACAAACACTGTACATATGCAAATATACAGCCATATATCTGTATTTCACTAACAAAGTGGCGAATTATAATCATAAGATATAATTCTCACTTGCAGGGGATAAAGCAGTGTGCTTTCTTTCTATTCACACACCATTTGTGTTCTCTGTGTGAACTGTCTACTCATTCTTCTAGACCAACTTTCTGCTAAAAGTTGGCTCCTTCTTATTGGTAAATATGAGTTCTCTATGTATACTATTTTAACTTTTTAATTGCCACACTTGTTACAATTTTTTTCTAGTTTGTCATTTGTATTTGAACTTTATTTCTGGTATTTTGGTTATACAGAAGCTTAAAAAAATTACGTGACTAAAATCACCAGTGAGCATATGTTAGTCCATGTTAATGTTGCTATAATAAAACATCTAAAAGTGGGTTCTGTATGACTTTTTGGCCTACAATTTTACAGGCTAGGAGCTCAAGAGCATGGTGTTGACATGCATTCTGCATCTGGGGAGGACCTCCTGCTATGTAATAACATGGCAGAGAGCATCCCATGGAGAAACAGAGTTGGCATTCCAGTTGGTCTCTTTCTTTGTATAAAGTCACTAATGCCAAGCTAGGCATGGGGTCTGAGGCCTACGATTCCAACACTGGGGAGGCTGAGGCAAAAGGATTGTGAATTTGAGAACAGCCTGAGCTATACAGAATTATCCAATTTTTAAAGTACTGAATAATAAAATTACTAATGTCATTTATGGATCCTCATCTCATGATTTCACCTAACCCTAGTTACTGCTCAAGGCATTGCTCGCACACATGATTAAAATATAAATGCGAAGGGTAAATTCCCAATGCATAGCCTTTGGGGGACACGTTTACAGGATAACCTTTCACAGTACACAGTACGGAAGGGCAGCCACCATTTAACATCTACTGGTGAACTCAGTAATGAAATCTTCCCTAGAAACAAATTTCTTCTTAGTGCATACAAAAAAAAGTCGGATTTCTTTGCAAAGTCTTGGAGTTAGAATCCAGGGGTGTTGATTCCTGTAGGCTTCTCTGAGAAATGTTAGTCTTTCCCCCTTTTTCCTGGGCATAACTCCCAACATTCCCATGGGTGGGTAAGGAAGAAGTACTGTCCTGGTTAGTTTTATGTCAAGTTGACACAAGCTAGCGTCATCAGAGAGGAGCAAACCTCAAGGGAGAAAATGCCTCCATAAGATCCTACTATAGGCAAGCCTGGAGAGCATTTTCCTAATTAGTGATTGATGTGGGAAGGTCCAACCCATTGTGGGTGGGTAGTGGAGCACCCCCTAGGCTGGTGGTCACAGGTTCTATAAGAAAACAGGCTGAGCAAGCCATGAAGAGCAAGCCAGTAAGCAGTACTCCTCCATGGTCCCTGCATCAGCTCCTGCCTCCAGGTTCCTGCCCTGGGTGAGTTCCTGTTCTCGCTGCTTTTGATGCACTGTTCTATAGAGCTATGAGTGAGGAAGCCCTTTCCTCCCCACGTTGTCTTTGGGCATGATGTTTCATCACAGGTATAGTAACCCTACCTAAGACAAGTACCAAGGAAATGAGGGCTGGGGAGATGACTCCCCAGCAAGAGTACTTACTGCTTTGGCAGAGGACCAGGGTTCAGTACCTAGCACCCACATCATTGCTCACAAACATCAATAACACCAATTCTTGGGAATCTGATGCCCTTTCTGACCTCTGAGGGGACCAGGCATGTACCTGGCTCACATACATACATGAAGCAAAACACTCATACACATAAAATAAATATTCTAAAACAAAAATGAATGAAGTACCAAGGAGAAAGTGATCACATAATCATAATAACTCACAATCACACCTATACATGATTAAATACTTTCTAGGTGTCCAGGATTATTCTAGCCTACCATGTAAACAGTATTAGTTTCTCGTTTACAGATAAAACTGAGGCCCATAAAAATGGAGTTATTTGACTAAAGAATTAAGAAAATTGTACTGGATCCTAGCTTATTTGATAATGCATGTTCCATGCATGCGTGAGGACCTGAGTTTGATCCCCATAACCCATTTTTAAAATCCAGGTGTAGTAGCATGCTTGTAATTTCAATGCTGGAGGGCAGGCACATGCAGATCCCTGGGGCTTGCTGCCTAGCCATTCAATGCTATCAAAGGTTTCTAAACCTGGTTTCAAAAAGATAGACAGTACCTGAGAAAAGACATCCACGGTTGTCCTACGTCCTCAACACCCATGTACAACACACCCGTGCAAGTGTAACCATATACACAAATGCACTTATACACACATAAACAGAGATACATCCCCACAATAGTAAAAAGAAGCACTGCCAGTATTTGAACCCGGGCCATGCTTGGTCCTCTGTGTCTATTTGTAAGAATACTTATGACCTGGTCTTGGTCACCTTTCCCCCTGATTTTCTGGATCCCCTGCCCAAAATGAGTCACATGAGCACTCTTTGGGTGTACTCAGGGATCTCCTGCCAAATCTCCCTTGCCAGAAAACATGGGCTTCAATTCTTCCGCTAGGTTCTCAGAGGCTGCGTCAGATTGAAAGTATAAAGGATTCCTTGTGCACTGTCTTCCAGCCAGCAGAGCTAGCAATTGCTGACACATTCCATACAAGGTTTGGGGCCTCAAGGAAAATGTTCTTCCCTAACCATTTCTCCCAAAGTATTGATTTAGTTCTTCATTTCCTGAACAGAGATTTGGGACTTTGTTTACCAGCTGTAGATGCTTTGGTGATGCTCAGATACCTAAAATTGACCAGTCTATAATTGAATTGAGTTATTTGGAGGGTGTAAAAATACACTGTGCAATTTCATTTTATGTGTTGCTATTTTTACGTGGGCCAGAAAATGGGAAATAGAAGGGGAGGCTGCACAGTGCTGCACAGAGGAACGAGAGAGAGAACACATGGGGAGGAAGGAGGTGGGCTGTAATTATCACTTACTTTTGCCAGATGCTGCCCTAGACCTGTCATTTAGATTATCTTGTTTAATCTCCACATCCTCCCTGAGGCACCGATTTCTTGCAGCTCGTGGATTAGAAAACTGAGGCTCAGAAAGTTTAAACGTTGTGCTCAAGGGCACAAAGCTGGGATCGTGCAGAGCTGGGATCTGAATGCCGGCCTCTCAAACTCTTGGCGTGCGTGGGGTGCAGAAAAGATGAATGGGTTCCAAAACTCAAAGTGAAGCCTTGCAGAGAATGGGAAAGATAGAGTGAAAATAGCCAGCAGTGAGGAAAGAGGAGCGTGGCTAGAGAGACAGAAGGAAAGGTGCGTGCTGCTATAAGAGGTCTGGCTTCCTAGCCTGTATCTAGAGCAGGGCAGGGGCAGGCACCTGCAACCAGCACTGGTGGTGATCAGTATGAGCGATGGTGGAGGGGGGCTTGTCAATCAAAAAGCATGCTGGTTCCAAAGGCCTGAGAGAAGGCAAAGAGATGTCTGGCCTGTCGCAGAGATGGGGCTCTTGCCTCCTGTAAAACAGAGAAGACCGTAGGCAGAGGAGGTCCTGAGCTCTCAGGACGACTCTTCTGGTTTGTAGGAACATTGCCTTAGTCAGAATCCCCTATCAGTAAAGACAGACTTAGCCCATCAAGATCATTCTTAATAGTGCCATGAAATACTGTCCTCTAGTTGTGATCTGGCCATTGCATTCGTGATTTCAGCTGCAGTTACCTGCACGAGATCAGCACAAGATTGGGACCACTCAGCATAATGGACTGGGAGGAGATTATGACACCTGGTTGGCAGTTAATGGTTGATGGGAGTAAAGAGGAGACATTTTCTTCAATGGTGTAGCCACTGCGAAGATATGCATGCTTCAGTAAATTACTTCCCATCCATGCTCACATGAGCAATCCTTAAACTCAATGAATCACAAGAAAACATGAAAACAAAGCAAGCCAACCACAAAGGCATGAAAATGGGGGGGAGGGCTGAGAAGAAAGTGTTCAGCAGAAGTTAGGAGGGGCTGAGAGAAGGTAATGGGGTTGGTAAAAATGGTTGAAATACGTAATACACATGCATTTAATGGTCAAAGAGTAATCAGCTAACTAATTAATTAAAACTGAGATCACACCTAATGATTTCAATGAGATACTTTCTATTTTATATACTGTGTATGATATAGCGATAAAGATAAAAATGGCATGCAAAAATCTTCTCTCACTGTTCCCTCAGAGTTCATAGCCTAATGGAAAGAGTGATGTGAGTCCAGTGATTGTGTAAGTGAATCTGAATTAGAGTTAAAATGAGTGCTGCAGAGGAAATGTGTAAATGAGAGCGTGTCAAGTAAGGCTTCCTTGAGAAAGTAGCGCTTGCATTGTAATGAAGAAGGAACAGAAGTTCACGGTGTGCAGGAAGGATATTGGGATGGTTGGTGTCCATAGCAACTTGGCACAAATTAGTCACCTGAGGAAGGAGCCTCAACAGAGGAACTATCCTGACTGTCTCAATTGACATGGGAAGACCCACCTTAAGTAAGGGTGGCCCTTTCTGGTAGCAGGCCAGATTGAAAAAGAACATGGAGCTGGGTAGTGATGGTATATACCTTTAATCTCAGCACTTGGGAGGCAGAGGCAGGAGGATCTCTGAGTTCAAGGCCAGGCTGGTCTACAGAGTGAGTTCCAGGACAGCCAGGGCTACAAAGAGAAACCCTGTCTTGAAAAAAATAAAGAAATGAAAAACGAAAAAGAGAAGAAGAAAGGAAGGAGGGAGGGAGGGAATGAAGGAAGGAAGGAAAGATGGAAGGAAGAGTACATGGCAAAACAAAGATCATCTGCCTTCTGCTAGTTTGGCCTCCCTTTTGCTTCTGACTTAATTTATCCTGTTGCTACTGCTGTTGATTCCTTTAGGGATACCAGAATCAGCATTTCCAGGTTTCTACCATTGATTAAGAACCAGTGGACTTAGCTCGAGATTGGGTCTGCTGAGGCACCCAACCTTGTAGACTGAACAACTACTGGATTCTTAGGCTCTCAGATATGAGATGAATGTTGTTACTGTTTCAAATGTAAGCTGAATTAATAAATCATATAAATATATGATTACTGTTCTATGGCTCCGAAGGTAGATCAAGACCAAAGAAACTCCTATTTTTATTGAGCTATACATTTTTCTGTTTCCCTCCCTTCCTTCCTGCTCCCCTTCTACTCTTTCCCATGACTCCCACACTCCCAATTTACTCGGGAGATCTTGTCTTTTTGTCCTTCCTATGTAGATCCAAGGCAACTCAAACTTTAAAAAGAGCATTTAATTGGAAGCTTGTTTATAGCTTTAGAGGGTCCATGATCATCATGGCAGGAAGCAGACAGGCATGGTGCTTGAGCAGTAGCTGAGAACTTTACATCCTGGCCTGCAGGCAGCAGACAGAGAGAGAGAAAGAGAGGAAGAGAGAGAGAGAAGGAGAGGGAGAGAGAGAGAGTGTGTTAGTCTGGTGACATATCTCCTCCAACAAGGCCACACCTCCTAATCCTTCTCAAATAGTTCTACTAACTGAGAACCAAACATTCAAACATTGGGGACAATTCTTATTCAAACCACTATCTATCTATCTATCTATCTATCTATCTATCTATCTATCTATCTATCTATCTATCTATCTATCATCTATCTATCAATCTATCTCTATCTATTATATTACATATATTATATATAATATATTTATTTAATTATATTGGTTCCATTCCTCTAGAGATCCCTGACTAATATGGATATTATTGGACATAGAGAAACCATCACGTGCGAAGATTCATTCGGGAGCACTGAGACTGAGTGCAGAACCAGGCTTTACACACCTTTTCCAGACCATTTGATGACTCCACTCCTAACTAGAAACTTCTCTAACATCCAATTGAGTCTACATTTCAGCTAAAAAAAACCAGTGTTTCTACTTTTAAGAATCAAATGTTTTATTGATTCATATGTGTGTGCATGTATACACACAAATGCAAAACTCATTTATCAAATCAGATCTCTAATCAAATACCTATTCATGTATGTACTCATTAATTATCTATTGATAGCCACCTAATATCCATTGAAACAGTCCATGTGTCCACCCACTCATCTAGATGATCATGCATTTATCTGTTTCTATACATTCACCACTATTTCATCTCTTTGTATGCTTGTCCATCACTTTTCCTGTGTGTATGGTCTCAAGGCCAACTTTCTCCAACATGAAAGCCAGTAATATAACATCTTTGAATTTCTACCTGGATTTATCTCTTTTTAAAATCTTCCCGTGTATGTGGTGTGTGTGTGTGTGTGTGTGTGTGTGTGTGTGTGTGTGTGTGTGAAGTATGCATGTTAGAATGCTTGTGTGAAGATCAAAGGGCAGCTTTTGAGAGTCAGTTCTTTTCTTTTACCATGTAGGGCTTAGGAATCGAACTCAGGTTGTTAGGCTTGGCGGCAAACACCTTTACCTACTAAGCCATCTGGCTGGCTACCTTCTTTCTCTTAAACTTATAAAGTAGCTTATAATTATTTTGGGACTGCTTTTATAAACCAGAATAATCACTCCATTTCAGACATGCTTATTAACATCTTTAATTCCTTTTTACCCAGCTATATAATATTTTTTTAAAAAATTCCCAGGGTTGGAAAGATGGCTCAGCAGTTAGGAGCACATACTATTCTTACAGAGGACCCATATTAGGCAGCTCACAATCATCTGTAACTCCAGCTCCAAAAGCATTAAATGCCTCTGGCTTCCAAGGACACCTGTACTCACATACACATGCCCACATGCAGACATGCACACATGCACATTTCTTTAAATCTAAAAAAAAGTCCAGAAATTAAGATGTGAACAGCTTTGGGTTATTATCCTGCCTCCCATATCATTGGTCCATTCATTCATTAATCTATCTTGCTGTTCATCTACCAGTCTCTCTCTTTGGTCGTCTACTTGACTATGTATCTATGAACATGTTTGTACATTTATCCAAGTGACTACTTGTACATATATCCATTAAACTACTCATTCACTTCCCCAGTTCTCATCTATCACCCATAACAGCCATTGATCCTAATTTGACTTATCTGCTCTATAGCCCATTCATTCATGTATCAATATATTCATCTACTCAACCACTCATCTTTGTATGCTGAAGCAAAAACTCACAAAAGTCTAATAAGCAATTTATTAAGGGGTGCAATGAAGAGACAAACTCACAGATACAGAGCAAACAAGAGGCTGCCTTTGTCTAGCAGGTCTGTCCAGGGATGAAGAGCACCACAGGCCATCTCTCCACCAGCTGCTCCACTCTGACCACCCAAGAGAGTGCAGGAGTAAGAGAGAGCTCGTGACCCTGATCCTCTCCCTCAGCTTTTAAGCTGAGTTGTAGGCAGACAAGACCATGCCCTAAGGCGTCCTGCCCTAAAGTCATTGGCTAAATGGATCGAAATCCCACCACAGTATGACTTGCTCTGACCATTTGATCAGCCAAACTGTAATCTTTCAAGATCTATACATACAAATATACATATGCACACAAACATGAACACACACACTCGCATACCCCACAGTTTGGACATACTTATCAAAATAAGTCAGTCTAAGGGGCTGGAGAGATGGCTCAGAGGTTAAGAGCACTGACTGCTCTTCCAGAGGTCCTGAGTTCAATTCCCAGCAACTACAGGGTGGCTCACAACCATCGGTAATGAGATCTGGTGCCCTCTTCTGGCATGCAAGCATACAGGGAAGGAATGTTGTATACATAATAAATAAATAAATCTTTTTTAAAAAGTCAGTCTATCTGTATCTTTGTTGTTTGTCTTCAACTCTCTTCTTTTCTGACCCTGTCTCCAAGTGACTTGAAATTCCTGGTGTCTAACCATGGTTCCTGTCCCTGAATCCATTTTGACTGCAAATACTTTGTATTGACTGGCTGTAACTACCTGCCCTGGATCTTCCTTAGTTCTCAGAGCCCCTTCAGTGTTAACTTTGAGTTGATCCTACTCATACCCTGGAAAAATTTCCAGGAATAAGCAACCCTACAGTATGTGAGCATTTGTGTAGGGATGTATTGGGTTAGAGCTGTGTGTCGTAACAGTTTCTCTATGACTCCCTGTCACTGATTCCATGAAAAGTTTTTTTTCATAAAACCTTTATTCCTCACAATTCATGTTATTGTTATTTTCCCCCAAGAAGACAAATGGTACCATAAAATATTTGTGGTTTGATGGTTATAAAAGCATTTTGTAAATAGATGAATAATAAAATGCGGCATTTAAGGATCTCAGAAGTCGCCACTATGTAAGGAAAAACAAAAATATGGCTAATTTTATTTTTAACAACAAGTTTTGTTCTCCCTCAGCCATTCTCCCCCAAGGTGCTATTAATAAGGAAAAAAGCATGCACTGCTGATATAAAAGCATAAACAGTGGCAGTAACTATAAAACCACCACTCCCAAGCACAACTGTAATTCACAGTTGTCAAAACTGCTAATGGTCTCCCCACAGGCTGGGACATAGATAAGGTGGGCTGTGGTTACGCAAAGACCCAGCACGCAACTAAAATGCCATCTCCTGCTCTACTGCTCAGACGAGCACATCAGAATTCAAATTAAAGGAAATAACGTGATTATGAAGATAACTGCTCCTGTTTATTTTTAAGATAAAGCAGGGACTCGGGGTATGGCTCAGTCTGTAAAGCAAGAACTTTAGGGACTGAGTAAAGTATAAGTTACTGAAATTGGATCCCATGCACCCATGGAAAAAGCTGAACACAGCACATCTTAGAGTTGGGGAGACCAAATCAAGAGGATCTATGGTGTTCACTACCAGATAGTCGAGACAGGTAGTTTCAGTGAAAGATCTGATCTCACATGATGATGATGATGATGATGATGATGATGATGATGATGATGATGATGATGATGATGGTGCAGAGAGAGACAAGTAAGACATCCAATATCAACCTCTGACTGTCACATAAAACACATGCGTGCACCCTCAAGCACATGTGCACAAACATATACTACATAATGCATGGGAGCCTGCATGCACACGTGTATACATACAGAGCACACACACATACATAATTCAGACTGTGGTATTTATTAATTGGTTAATAACAAATTACCAGTCATATGCCATATGACTGACCATGTCAAAACATGATCACTGAGAAATGTGGCTAAATGATTTTATTTGGTTTAAGTGGCTTAAAGCCATTCAGCTATCACGGGCACAAGTTCACCCCAGCATGAGATTATTTGGACATGCACGCAGAAGAGTCTTAGTTTGATTCCTCCTAACATTGGTCCCCATTCATATTTCTCTAGGTGCTATAAGGACATCTTTCATGGCTGCTATCACACTTCAAAATTGGCACTGCAATGACTACCCAGACCTGTTAGGGGTTCTAGAATCAACTGCTTGCCCAGGATTAGCCTCAGCTGAGTCTTCAGCTGATACTTTAGTAACTCTAAAGTATCTGTGTGTGTGTGTGTGTGTGTGTGTGTGTGTGTGTGTGTGTGTGTGTGTAAAGTATGTGTGTGCATGGGTGAAGGTCAGAGGAGGTGGACAAGTCCCTGCTCTGCTGCTTTACTCCCTGGAGACAAGCTCTCTCACTGAACCTGGAGCTGGGCTGGTAGCCAGAAAGCCCCAGCAATCATCCTGTTTCCACAAGCCCTCCCCACAGTGCTTGCTGGCCACACCTGGCTTTTTATGTGGGTGCTGAGGATTTGGACTCAGGTCTTCATGCTTGTTTAGTAAATGCTCATAGCCACTAAGTCTTCACCCAGCCCCTCAAACTTTTGTATACATCTAAGTCAAGTCTACTTAATCGAAGCCCACATCTTGAGGACCGTGTCCTTCAATTTAGCCACTGTCCCTATTTTCAGATTAGTGTTACATATATGCATTAATCAGAGTTCTTCAGGTAAACAGACAAATAGAATGCACATGAGTACATGGAGAGAAAGAGAGAGAGAAGGGGAGAGAGAGAGAGAGAGAGAGAGAGAGAGAGAGAGAGAGAGAGAAAGAGAGAGAGAGAGAGAACAGGAATCTGTTTACTTGATTTTGGTGGCCCAGAAGTTCCATTACCTACTCTCTGTAAGATAGAAACCCAGAAAAAATCCAATGTTGAAATTCAATCTAAGTTCAAAGGCCTGAGAATCATGGAACTGTGGAGGTGACTCTGAAACCAAGCCCAAAGGCTGAAAATCAAGGCGGATGTAGAAGAGGGTGTGGTTTGAGTCCTTGCCCTAGTTTGCCTCCCTGTTGCTGTGATAAAACACTGGCCAAAGGCATCTTGGGGGAAGAAAGGTTTGCTTGGCCTATCGGTTACAGCCTACCATAGAGGGAAGCCAAGGCAGGAAACTAGAGGCAGAAACTGAAACACTGCTTACTGGTTTTGGTTTCCATGTCCCAATCCGTAATGAAGAAAATGCCCCCACAAAATTGCCTCTAGGCCAATCTGATGGAGACATTTTTTTTCTCAGTTAGGGTTCCCTCTTGTCAGATGATTCTAGCTGCCCTCAAATTGACAGAAAACTAGCCAGCACAGTTTGGAAGCAGGAGACAATGGGTGTTCTAGCTCATCCACAGAGAGGATTTATACATTCAACCTCTTGCTTTTCTTTGATGGGCCCTCCAAGGATGGAACCAATAGGATGCTCACCAAATATTGATTAAAGACATCTCTTTTCCTAAAGTCTTATTCAAAAACTAATGTCTTATCAACACCCTTTCAACAGACACACTTAGTAATAAGATTTATGGGGGGGTGTATTTATGTGTGTGGTGTATGCATGTGAGTGCCCATGTATGTGCAGATGTTTTGGGGTATGTTCAGATGAGTTTTGGTGCATGCATCCGTGCATTCCCATATAGAGGTCAAAGGTTAACATCAGATGTTTTCTCTATCTCTTTCCACCTTACCTTTTAAGATAGGGTCTCACCAGGCAGTGGTAGCACATGCCTTTAATCCTAGCACTCAGGAGAAAAAGGCAGGTGGATCTCTGAGTTTGAGGCCAGCCTGGTTGTTGGGGAATATTATTTTAAGGTGTGTGACTTTTGTTTATGCTGCATTTGTTTAACTCTGTGAAATTGTGGTTCTTTGCCTATCTGAAACACCTGACAGTCCTAATAAAGAGCTGAATGGCCAATAGCGAGGCAGGAACAAGGATAGGCACGGCTGGCAGGCAGAGAGGATAAATAGAAAGAGAACTCTGGAAGAGGAAAAGGAGGATGTCAGGGACCAGTCATTCAGTCAGCCATGAAGTAAGAGGGATAGTAAGATATACAGAAGTAAGAAAAGGAAAAACCCAGAGGCAAAAGGTAGTCAGAATAATTTAAGTTTAAAAAGCAGACTAGAAACAAGCCAAGCTAAAGCCAGGTATTAATAAGTAAGAATAAGTCTTCGTGTGTGGTTTATTTGGAAGCTGTATGGTGCCCCCCTCCCTGCAAAAGTCAAAAGAATAAAACATCCAATAACATCTGTTCTACAGAGCAAGTTCCAGGACAGGCTCCAAAGCTACAGAGAAGCACTGTCTCAACCTCCCCCCCCAAATAGGATCTCTCAGTGAACCTGTAGATCAGCTGGCCAGCAAGCCCCCAGCATGGAGATCAATTACCTAGATCGGCTGACCAGTGAGTCCACAGCCCTTTCCTGTTTCTGCCTTCCAGCACTGGGCTTATGGGCACCCAACAGCCACACTCGACTTTCTTAGTGTGTGCTGGGGATCCAAACTAAAGGTTTTCTTTTTTTTTTTTTTTTTTTTTTTTTTTTTTGATTTTTCAAGACAGGGTTTCCCTGTAGTTTCTAGAGCCTGTCCTGAACCTAGCTCTTGTAGACCAGGCTGGTCTCGAACTCACAGAGATCCGCCTGCCTCTGCCTCCCGAGTGCTGGAATTAAAGGCGTGCGCCACCACCGCCCGGCTTAAACTAAAGGTTTTCATGCTTGTGAGGAGAGCATTTTATCTACTGAGCCACAGAACTAATCTTTTACATTGACTGTTGAACCATCCGTGGGCCCAGTCAAGTAAACAAACAAGTTAGTCGTCACACCTGGGTCCCATGGCTAATCTTCATTGTTTCCTTTTTCTTTCCTAGTGTCTGTGCTACCTTTTCTTATCCTTCTGTGAACTCTTGGCCTTAACTTTGCTACAATACCTCCAATAGGAGCTCAGGGGACCCTAGAACCCTAGATTGAATTGATGTGAATATGGCAGCTACAGGCTTACTCTAGCCCCAGGGCCAATGGCTGATAGACTGGGAGAGGGAAAGTTCTAGAGTCTTCCTTTCAGTGATGTGCCTCAGTTTTACCTATTATAAAATGAAGATAATTTTTTCTTTTGTAAGAATTAAATATGTTAATACATGTAAATGAGTTAGAATGGTGTATGGTGCATATTAAATGCTCAATAAACTCTATAGCTGTCAATATGGCAGCCCATATTTTACTCCCAACTTTATTTTCTTTTAGGGTGTATCTCTGGAAGATGCAAAGAAATGGAGGAAAATTCCCATGAATTCAGAATTTTACCTACAGTAATGAAGCCGTAAGATTTGGGGTTGGAAAGACTTGGGCTGGGAGTTGGCTCAGCAATTGCTACTCTTCCAGAGTACCTGAGTTAGATTTCCAGCACCCAAGCGACTCACAACCTCCTGTAGCTCAAGTTTCAGAAGATTCAACACCCTCTTTGGCCTCTGAGGGTACCTGCATACACATGACATGCATACACATACACAAACATTTTTGAGAAAGGAGAGGCCAGGCGGTGGTGGCGCATGCCTTTAATCCCAGCACTCGGGAGGCAGAGGCAGGCGGATCTCTGTGAGTTCGAGACCAGCCTGGTCTACAAGAGCTAGTTCCAGGACAGGCTCCAAAGCTACAGAGAAACCCTATCTCGAAAAAGAAAAAGGAATCAGATAGAGAAATACAACTTTCTGTCATCAATCTGATTCAAATTGCTGATGGTTGGTTTGGTCTAGATTTTCTGTTATTACTAGGTTGCTGAGTGGGCCTGAAATATGCAACAACTTAAAATATCTGGATTCAGGCCTCATAGTAAGACAACACAATTTTGGGCAAGCTTGTTATATGAGTATGATTTACATTAAAATTAGTAAAATTATGACCATCACTCATATCATCAAATACTAAGCATATTAATTTCCTGTTGCACAGTAAATTGTCTCAAAGTTTGGTGGTTTAAAACAGCAGCAAACATTTATTCTCTCACACAGTTTCTGTAGGTCAGAAATCTGAAGATGGCTCAGTTGGGTACCTAAGGAATCTCTCATGTCCTTCCAGTAATGATGTTGCTCAGGGGGTGTATTATTTCATCTGAAGCTTTGACTCAGTATGGAAGGTCTGCTTCCAAGACAGCTCTCTCACATGCCCATTGTCAAGAGGTCTCAGGTCTTTATCTCATGGACTTCTCCTAGGACTAAGCATCCTCATGGCATGGCTACTCCCATTGCAAAGGATTCCAAGAAGGAAGTGCTACAGTATCATTTCTAAGCTAGCCTTAGAAGACACACTGTCATTTCAGCAATATCCTACTGTTTGCCCATCTAACTGTACTTGTTACATGAAAATACAATGTAGCAAGCTTTCTTTTTGGCCACTAAGCGGCTCCCAAATCTGACATGGAAACTTATTACTAGTTATGAATGCGCGGCCCTATATTATGCTTATCCTATTAGCTCTTATAACTTAAATGAAAACGCTTGTCTTCATCAACGTTTTGCCTCAGGGCTTTTTTTTTTTTTTTTTTTTACCTTTCTTTTATTCTGTATTTCCTACTTTCCTGCTTCCTCTCTGTGTGTCTGTCTGGCAGCTGGCTGGCTGGCTGGCCCCAGCATCTTCCTCTTTTTCTCGCTCATTCTTTCCTTTCTTCTCCCCTGAGCCTAGATTCCTCCTCCTATTTATTCCAGCCCTGCCTATCCCTTCTCTGCCTGCTATCGGCCATTCAGCTTTTTATTAGACCAATCAGGTGCTCTAAGTAGGCCAGGAAAAACAGCATCACATCTTTCATAATTAAACAAATGCAACATAAACAAATGCAACACATCTTTACATCAGTAAACAAATGTAGCATAAAAAAATGTAATACACCTTTACACAGTTAAAGTAATATTCTGCAGCATAAACAAATGTAACACACTTTTGCCAATTTAAAGTAATATTCCACAACAAGACAATATAGAGTCAGATGGCAGTAGGAAGATACTCGGGGAGACATCCTGAAGAATGGCTGCCACACTTCAGCAAAAACATGAAAACAAATTCATTATTTTTCAAAGAAACTACAGTGTGTTTTTCTTAGATGTAAAACGGTGTTGCTTCTTTTATTGTACATTTGCAGATGGTGGCCTCTCTAAACTGGTCAGCAGTACCGAAGATAGAATTGCACACATAAGGGAAAGGACTCCATGGCAGCTCGAGGCTTAGATAAAATGTTTCAGCTTAAGCAAATTTTTATGACTAAAATGGTCTAGCTGTTGTTGCAGGAATGCATGCCACTGAGTGAGGATATCAACAATTTATGAGGCTGTTTCAGGGTAGGGTGACCAAAGTTTTTAAAGATTCCTGCTCAAGAACATTTGAGGTGTGATTCTTCCATAAATCGTAGCTACCGGGAGTGCTCATAGTTATTTCTACGTGTAAATATATAATGACTAGAATGAATAAAGATGTTAGCAGTGTTAGTCAGACATGAGTATGAGCTCGTAGGCACTTTAAGAGTTAAACCAATTAGATTGCTACATCAGGAATCGGGGGAAGCTGTGAGTCTACAGAATGTACCAGAAGAGATGGGAGGTATCCCAGGCCCAAAGCAAGATCAGTGACATCAGTCTAATCAATGTAATTTGTATGTTTCAAAAAGACCTAGGCAGTGAAAAGGGTGCATAGGGAAATGGAGCAGAGGACAGGATGTAACTGTAATGTAGCAATAAATAGTGAGCAGATACCATGTGCTAAACACTGTGTGTGAATCACTCAATCTACACAACTCTAATAGTTGGAATAAAATATGTAAAGTAAGTGATATTTCTTAAGGTAGCAGAACTTGAATTTCAATGAAATATGGAGCATTACAGAGCCTGTAGGGTTAATATTCTTTTCTAGTTCTGTCCTAGGGAGTGGTAGTTCTGGCAGGAGGATCCCTCAGTGGCAGATTGAGCCTCAGTGATTGCAGCTCCTCAATACACATTGGCTATTAGCATCATTTCCTTGATTCTATGTTCCGGATTCCAGAAGTCAGTTTTAACTCCTTTCCCTTCTAACTCCTCTCCTCATAGAGAGAAAACAAGGTTAACATATGATAAGGTAAGATAGCCCACACTACAGGAATAATTTCCAAAAAACTTCATATATATATAGTATTTAAATATATATATTATGTATTTAAATATATATTTAAATACAGAGTCATAAAATATTTCAAACATAAAGAGAATAATATGCAAGATTAGCCCAGGCTGAGTATGGTGGAATGTGTATATAAGCCTAATATTTGGGAGGTAGAGGCAAGGAGATCAGGTGTTCAAGGCCAGCTCGGCAATGTAGCTAGTTCAAACCCAGCCTGGGTTTGAACAAAAAACAAACAAACAAAACAAAACAAAAGGGTTTGGGATGGTGGATTAGTGTGTAAAGCAGTTGACTTGCAAGCATGAGGGCTTGAGTTCAATCTACAGAACCCACTTTTAAAAGCTGGCAATGGTGCATGTGTTTGCTATCCCAGCACTGGGGAGGGAGAGACAGTAAGAGCCTTAGGTCTCACTGGTCATCCTGTCTAGTCTAATTAGTTATCTCCAAGCCAAATAAGAATTTATGTCTCAAATGAGGCAGACAGAATTCTTAAAAGATGATACCTAAGGTTGTTCTCTAGCTTCCACACATACAGGTACCCACACATGTATGAACACATACATGTATACACTTTTTAAAAGGGGAGGGTGATTGAGCACTTTAAAAAGGTAATAGAGCGCTTGCCTAGTATGCACAATGCTGTGATTTCAATTCTCAATATTAAAAATGGGTGGGTAAGAGTTTATGCAAGACTAAATTTTTATTAATATTTGGTTGTGTTTGCTTCAGAGTTTTTCCCAAACTCTGAGAGGTTAAAACATAGGAACTTTATCCAAAGACAGACAGACCTGACCTGAAACCAGCACACCTGTGAGTTGCTTGCAATGGGCAGCGTGAGTGGAAATACCCCTGTGGGTTACATTTGCTATTTCTTTGAAGGATAATTAGAGTGGCATCTCTAACATACTTCAGATATCACTTAGCTCAAGGACAGTTTTTTTCTCTTGTTTCCTTGACCAAAGAAGATCCTTCTAGCACAATCTTACCATCATGTAGCAGCTCTTGGTGATATTTGACTTTCAAGATGTTAAACTCGTTTCTGTGTTTGTTGGACTAATTCCTGTCCCTGCATAGACTGTAGGCTCCACAAGGGCAGGGCATGTACCAAATTTTATTCACTATTGCTCCTCCAGCACCTAGAACAGTGTTTGTCAGTAGTGGTCATTTAAAAACAAACAAGAATTTTCAAAGTACCATATTCAATTTTAAACATTAATGTCTTTAGAATTCCTCTAAGAAATAAAAACATACAAAAATTGAATATGAAAGTCCATATAAGTATTATTCATAATAGCCACAAAGTAGAAACAATTTAAGTGCCCATCATATTGTGACTTTTCCTGGAATTGTAACAAAACCAAAAAACAAAACCAAAACAAAACTTCAGATAAGTTACCAATGACAAAACAAAGCTTCTACCCATGTCTAGTTTAGTGAACCAATACATTTATTGGGTTTCTTAGAGGAGCATGAACAACTTGAAAGTAACTGTATCAGTGAAAAGCCCACTATGGCATGAGTTTAAAAAAAAAAAAACAAAAAAAATGACATATGCATCCCTTGCTGGACAGGCTGGAGAATCTCTTCTCCCTGGCAATTGTTTATTGCTTGTATAATCTTGGGTAGGTGTCTTGTGGGTCTTGTAAGTTTCAGGAGTCTGAGACTTGTGAGTTTCATTTAATTTGTGAGTCTTATGAACTTTGATCCTTCTTCTTAAAGGAGATCATTAAACAAAATCGTCATAAGCAGGCTTAGTAGTACAGGCCTGTCATCCTAATCCTAGCTATTTGGAAAGCATAAGCAGGAAGATCAAAAGGTCAAGTCGAGTCTGGACTACTGAGTTAGCTGGTGACCAGCCTGGGCAACTTAGTGAATTTACTTTTCAAACCAAAACCATAAAAAGAGGACTGAGGGTGTATCTCCATGGTAGAACACTTGCCTAACATGTACAAAACCCTGGGATTGATCCTCTATGCTGCTAAATAAACAAGTAAATAAATACCCACCATTTAGTGTATGTATGAACAAAAAGTGGCATGTTCGTTATGATGGTTAGTCTCCATGGTCAACTGACATTATCTAAAAACAATGGGAAAGAGAATGTAAATGAGGGATTCTCTAGAATTCTAGGTTGACCCGCAGGCAGGTCTTTAGGGGATCACCTCGAGTATGTAAATCAATATTGGAAGACATGCCTGCTGTGGGCGACACTATTCCCTGGGCAGGGGAACTCAAGAGTGTGGACCCCATGAGCTGAGAACAAGCACTACTATACTCATTGTTCTGTTTCTGATTATAAATGTGATATGGACCAACTCCTTCAGGCTCCTGCCACTGTGACCCCCCCTGTTGTAAACCTAGAACTGTGGCCTAAAATAGACCCTCTTTCCCCTAAGTTGTTTTTGATAAGAGTATTTTATCACAGCAACCCCAAAAGAAACCATGATGCCCATACAATAGAATGTTGCCCAGCAATGAAGAAACAATGAATTAACAAAACACTCTACAGTATAGACGAGCCATAATATGCCAGACCTGAAATACTACATCTAGGGGAAGAAAGTAAATCAATGGCTGCGTGTGACAATGAGGATAACTGCAAATGGGGCTTTGGCGGGTGATGGAAGTATTCTAAATCTGAATTATGGGATGGCTACTTGACTGTATAGATTTACTAAACACCATCAAACTGTGCACTTTTTTTTCAGCAGCAAATTATACAGTATTGAATTTTGTACCACAATAAAGTGGCTAAAATGGTTTTAGAAAATCAATCTCCTTACTTAGACATTTTATCCAAAAGTACACTCTGTGGAACGTTACCTTTGTGGGACATCGACCTAATTCTGCTAGTTGAGTCTGTCAGCTCTTTAGTGATAGATCCAGTTTTTAACTTGACACACAGAAAAGAAAATATCATACTTCCCAGCCTCCTTTGTGCTTTGGAAAAATCTATGCAAGCAAGTTATGGTCCAAATAAATGCAAGTAAGTATGATGGACAGTATTTTCAGAGAGGCTGTTGAAAACACCTCCACTCTTTACATTTTACCATCTCCCTTTGCCTTCTGTAGACATCAATAGTCATCCTGGAATGTGAAGTGAAGAGTTAAAGTTAAAAAAGGTGAAGCAAAAATGTTGAAGCCTGGTTTTCAATGTACCATGTTACTATCGGACTGCTTGTCTGTACACTGTGGTTCTTACACAAGAAGAAACTAATTTTAGCAGTATTATTTCTCTGCAGCTATTTCTTTTATTTTTAGAGTTATTTCTTAAAGTTTTAATTGTGTGTTTGAGTGCAAGTACCTCAATGGCCATGAACATTAGATTTCCCTGGAGCTGGAGTTACAGGTGGTTGTGAGCTACTTTAAGTGAGTGCTCAAAACTGAACTCAGGTCTTCTGAAAGAACATTAAGTGCTCTTAAGCACTAAGTCATCTCTCCAGCATTCCTTTGAAGCCATTTTTATTGTATGTAGTCAAATTTAATCCTAAGTGATATCAGTTGTAGTAGCTGTGAAATGAGAAAAGAATTCTGTGGTCAGATAATTTTTTAAGAATTATTAAAGTTTTATACACTTTAATAATGCAAGGTCAGTTGAGCATTTGCTATTATGTAGTTTCCAAGAAAATGCCCCCAAAAGGTTACAGTATACACAAATTCTGAAAAATACTCATCCCAAAGCACTTGGTTGGGCATCTTATGTAACTGGAGGCTGCTCCTTCATTTCCTGCCTGCCCAGTCCCAAGCAATAACACAGAAATATATTAATTACAAACTGTTTGGCCTATTAGCTCAGGCTTATTATTAACTAGCTCTTACAACTTAAATCAACCCATTTCTATTATTCTATATTTTACCATAAGGTTTGTTGTGTGTTACCTCAGATCTTGCTTCTCCAGTGACTGATTGCCTCTCTCTTGACTCTGCCTTCGTTTTCTCTCTCTTATAGCAGGAGAGAGTCCTTGTTTGTCCTGGCCACCCAGAACCGAAATAATCACACAGACATTATATTATTTAAATCACTGCTTGGCCCATTAGCTCTAGCTTCTTATTGGCTAACTCTTACATATTAATTTAACCCATTTATATTAATCTGTGTATCGCCACATTGCTGTGGCTTACAAGCTAAAATTCAAGCATCTGTCTCCTGCAGGGCTACATGGTTTCTCTCTAACTCTGCTCTTCTTTCTCCCAGAATTCAGTCCTGTCCTCTCTGCCTAGCTCTGCTCCACACCCCCTGCTCTGCTATAGGCTCAAAGCAGTACTTTATTCATTAATGGTAATCACAGAATACAAAGGGAAATCCCACATCACTCTTTCTCTGCTTGGATTTTCCACCTAACTATATTCTATCTTGCCACAGGCCAAAGCAGTTTCTTTATTAACCAGTAGTAATAAAACACATTCACAGCATACATCATCTCCTCTTTTCTTTATAATTAAAAGGGAAGGTTTTAACTTTAACGTAAGTAAAATCACATATAAAAAACAGTTATCAAGCAAAAATTGCAATTATAATATTTAGTATATTTGTATTTGGCAAAGTCAGAGAAAATACCCTATCATCTATCTATCTTTGTGAGTCTAATGTTTTATATCTAATTTATCTTTTATCATATCTGAGGAGAACTATAATTATAACTATCTCATCTTCAACTATATCAAAGACCCCAGATAATAATACTGTGGGATAATGCTCTTGTACACTGTAAAGATTTTTTACTCATATTTGTTTAATAAAATGTAGATTGACCAATAGCCATGCAGAAAGTATAGGCAGGGCAATCAGACTAGGAGAATTCTGGGTTGAGGAAAGACAGAGATGCAGTCACCAGCCAGACGCAGAGAAAGCAAGATGAGAATGTCTTACTGAGAAAAGTTACCAAGCCACATGGCTAAACATAGATAAAAATTATGCATAAATTGAAAGAGCTAGTTAGTAATAAGCCTGAGCTAATGGACCAAAAAATTTATAATTAATATAAGCCTTTGTGTGTTTCTTTTGGACCGAACAACTGTGGAACTGGGTAGGTCAGAAATTTCTGTCTACAGTCTCATGCAGTGAATGATTTGGAAAAATGGGAAGTGTTGTTTTAAAAACTTGTAATTTTGGCTCTTCTTTTCTAATCCTTTCTTTTTATAGACAGCTAATGAGATCACCCTTAAATGTAAGTGTGACCAAAGGACATCTTAATTTGAAATGCTTGAAGGATTCCTATAGGATAAATTTCATACTTTCTTTTACTATGCTTCAAAAGTTTATTTCCATTTACTACAAAGTAAAAACTCATATTCCACTAAAATTAAATACATACAAATAGAAAGTTCTGCAGAATGTGAAACTAATATTTCACATTAGAATATTTGCTAAGACTATGTCTCTTTCTGTGCTTACAAGTCAGACCAGTACTTCAAGCATTTTCATGTTCTACCACTGTGCAATCCATCTTGGGGCATACTTCACCGGATGGGTTCCTGGAAAAACCCAGTCTCAGGTGACGCTATGGCAGCTCAAAAACTTCCTTTGTTACTTGTTGCTGTTGACCTTGAGTACATTTGATTTTTTTTTTCTTAACATGACACAAGCCAGGATCATTGGGGAAGAAGGAACCTCAAGTAAGGAAATGATTTCATTAGATTGACCTGTTGACAATCCTTAGGGGGGCATTTTCTTGAATGACAATTGATGTGGAAATACCCAGTCCACTGTGGGCAATGCCATCCCTGAGCAAGCCAGGAGGAGCAAACCAGTAAGCAGGGGTCCTTTATGGTCTCTGCTTCAGTTTCTGCCGCTAGATTTCTGCCTTGAGTTTCTGCCCTAACTCTTACTCCCCAAGTTGCTTTTGGTCACAGTGTCTTATCACGGGGAACTTATTTTTTCCCTTTATATAAATATTTTAATTTATTCTTTGATAATTTCATAAGCATGTATGATTTATTTTTTATCATATCCACCTCTCACCAGGTTTCCTTTTTATGATCCAGTCTTTGCCCTCTCTCCGGCTTCACTCTGCCCATCTCCCTCTTACATGATGGCCCTTACCAGCGCCGAGACCCAACGACGTTTTCCCCAATCTCTCTACCTCTGCACATGCCACTCACTCTTCCTGGACCACTTTCTATCTGCTACCTTGCCTCCTGTTTGATCACTGAGCCTTTCAGACCAGACTCAACACATTCATTCATACTTTGAGCAAGGCCTGCTATGTGCCAGACACTGTACTAGCACTTGAGTTTACAAACATGGAAGGGCAGAGAACGCAATGGCATCAGACAAGTCCTGTGTTACTCAGGGTGTGCAACTGGATGCAACAATCAACCTGCGTATCTCAGCCACTTGACACTGTTTGTGTGTTGCCCATCCAGTGCAGGTAAACACAGGGGTTCTGCTCTTTGAGGTCATTCAGGAGCCCAGACTCACACGATTGCCATCTTCTGGTTCTCTTCTGGATAATCGTGCTTATGATCAGCAGACGGGGGAAGGCAGCGAGCTTGGCAGAGCACCAGGAGTGTTTAGGAGGTGCTCAGAAGTGATAGAAATCCATCGCCTGCTTGTAGAGTTACTATCAGAAACTTCTAGCAGTGCAGGTAGCCCAAGGCTACCCTTTGGCGTTTTAATACATTTTCTTTCCTCCTGGAACATTCTGGACATAGGGGCATTAATACAGAATTCTTTTATCTCTGGTCTCATCTTTGCATTAGGCCTTAGTAGCATCATGACATCATCTGAGTCTTCTCGCAGTTGCTGTGGCAAGCAGCTCTGCGTGGGGTCCATCTGACTTCACATAAGTGGGTCCTGATAGTGCTTTGGTTCATGGCCCTCTTTCCAGGGTTCCTGTTGTCCCTGTGTTTGGGGACTCCACAGAAGCTTGCATGGCATCTAGTCATGAATAACTGGTGTGAATCCCTGCCCAATGAAAGATGAGCTGTGAGTCAACTTCCTTTCTTTCCCTGTCTCATGGGCAATACTGAGACTCATGTTATATGGCTTCTGAGAGAATTATCCCTGAGCAGAAGCCATCAGCCCCACTTAGAGCAGGCCAAATGAATAGTCATTTTGGAATTTGCTTTTTGTCCATACCTTACACTTATTCCTCCCTATAGTACAGTATAGTACAATAGTATTCTACTTCTGGGCAGAATTCAGCAAAGAGGTCAGTACTGCTTCATAGGCCCTTAGCTGCTCTGAAAATGCTTAACAGCCAGGTTCCACCAACCCTTCTCAGTTCCGCAGACCTAGTCTTTCAAGACTAAGCCTGAAGTTTCTTGTCTTCTGAATGTAGCCTCAGGCACTTCCTTTGCATTCTACTCCTTGGGAATCCATCACGGACTCCTATGGATTCCTGGATTTACCACCTAACATTGTGCCTTTGTGTCTTTTGCTATTGACTTTCGCCAAAGTTTGAGAGTGGCAATTACTATCACAGCTTCCTTTTCTCTCTGCCCAGCTCCTGCCCTTCCCTGGGTTCTCTTTTGCCTTTGCGCCTTGGCATATAAGTGCTGCTCCCTCTGTCCAATTATTATTTTGCTCAGCCTCACCCCAGGAATGGCAAATTCATAGATGTCAGTCCCTTGAGTCCTGTTGAGAGCTGCAGAACCCTTGATCTTCGTACTCAGGCTGAAGGGGTCTTACCACCAGCTTCCTGGTCCTTTAGCTGTTTGCAGCAGTTGGCTTAGAAGGTAAGTAAGCTGTCCATCCCTTAAGAGTCCGAGGACAGTTAGCTACCAGTATACTCGCTCACAATCTTGGCAGGATTGGCGATTCTTGAGATGTATGTTTCTCTTCTCTGCCTTGTCTCAAATTAGACTACAAGTTCCTATGAGACAGGAACGTTGTCGGCCTTAATGCTGTCTTTGTATCCAAAACAATACCCATGACGGCTCTGTGGGAGCCTTGTCAGTTTGGATGCTCACCTTCCTAGACCTGAGGGGAGTTGAGAGGACCTTGGACTTCCCATAATGTAGGGAACCCTGACTGCTCTTTGGCCTGGAGAGGGAGGGAGTGGGGATGTGGGTGGAGGGGAGGGGAAGGAAGTGGGAGGAGGTGAGGAGATGGAAATTTTTAATAAAAAATTAAAAATAAAAAATATCTATGACAGAGCTTGTACTTAATATCTAAGGACAATGGAAGAGGAGGAAGCATGGGCTGTGAGACATTTTGGCCATCCTTGAAATGAATAAAAGGAAGATGCCAGGTGAGCCGGCTATGTGATGTGTGGGGCTGTTGCCTGTGCATTTTCAAGCTGGACAAACCTCTGGGACCAAACAAGAAATGAAGTCTTTTAGTTAGCATAACTATTGCTGTGATGAAAACCAGACTAAAATCAACTTGAGGAGAAAAGGGTTTATTTCCTCATAATTCCATATAACCGTTCATCTTCAAAAGCCATGAGGGCAGGAACTCATACAGGGAAGGAATCTGGAGGAAGGAGCTGATGCAGAAACTATGGACTGCTTACTTGCTTGCTCAGCCTGCTTTCTTATAGAACCCAGGGCCATCAGCCTAAGGCTGGCACTACCCACGGTAGGCTGGGCCCTCCCCCACCAATCACTAGTTAAGAAAATGGCCTACAACCGGATCTTATGGAGACATTTTCTCAGCTGAGGCTTCCTCCTCCGAGGACTTTAGCTTGTATCAAATTGACATAAAACTAGCCAGGAGAAGAAGTTAAGACTCAGAAGAGGATTAGGGGAACAGATGAAAACTGGGATCTCTGGGAAGCTAACAATACTCTGGGTGGGGGGAGCGGTACAGAAAAGCTCTGTTAACCAAGTGTGATTACCCTTGACACACTCAAACCATACATACTCATCTTAAACACTTCTCACAAACTGCTCTTGGAGTCATCAGACTTAGATCATTCCTGCTTTAATTAAGGTAAAATGAACTTCTAAAGTCAGAGTCCAACCAGACTTTGGTGGGGTCCCCACCCTCCTTAATTATGCACTGGGGAAACACTCAAGATGGGGCTGGAGTGAAGAGGAAACGTGATCCCTGGGTCCCAGGGTGGGAAGGACGCTTTGAGGGCTTTTCAGCTAGGCAGGGTAAGCTCCAGATCCCTCCGGCCCTAACTGCTCCTCCCCCATCTCTGGTCTGATTTCCTTCCTCCCTCCGTCTGTTTTCTTACAGCGTTCATCACTTCCTTCCTCTGTATTCATTTATTTACTTTATTTATTACCTTTCTTTTGCCTGCTCAGTGACACCAAGGGCTTTGTCCTATTGACCGCTATATCTTACGTCTTAGATCAATGTCGGGTATTTAGTGGGCACTTAAAAATTAGTTGCTAAAAAACGAATTACCGAAGATAACAATTGGTTGACTCTCTGCCATATGCTAGGCCCTGTCCTTGAGGATGCTACCAGGATGGTAACGGAGATAGGCCCGAAAATAAACACACCATGGTTCGCTCCTGATTTTACTGAAGCATATCCAATGCGCTTCAGGATCCTCAGGGTGGAAAACTCCCGGGGTGTGCAGAGCCCTGGGAAGAAGCTCCTTGTGTGCTAGGGAGCCAGGCGGAGCGGCAGAAGAAGCAGATGGAGATAGACAATCCGGTTCCTCGCTTCCCTTGGCCTCTCAGCATCTTCTTTTCCTGTCCGCTGGAATCCTTTGCTCTCCACGCTTGAGTGTACAGGAGCTGGGCATCAGCGGGATGCTCCCGTCGTGGGACCCCCAAGTATATCCTCTCCCATCCCAGGGGAGCCAGGCCCAGGTTTTCCAGCTCGCTTGTCCACTACCTGCAAGACCTCCGACAGCAGGTTGAGCCCTGGCGGCTCGCCAGCGAGCCAGCGCCCCGGTCCCCGCCCCCTGCCTGCAAGCTGAGGAGCGCAGCAGCCCGCCCCGCCCCCTCCGCCCGCGGGACCCCCAACCCCGCCCCGCCCCCGCGGCCCGACCGCTTCGTTTCGGGGGGCGGGGCCGTGAGCTGTGCTGTCTGCAAGGCGGGGAGAGCCAGGGTAGGAGGCGGGGCGGCGTCGGCATCGGCCAATCAGCGCCGCGAATCACATCCATGCAAATATGAGCACAATGGAGCGAGCCCATCACTCGTTTCTGCAAGCAAGCTTGAAACGGGCTTCAGTCTGAGCGGCAGCCCAGAGGACCAATGATTCTATGTTTTGAGCCAGCGAAGCCCAATAGCGTGGCGAGGAAGGCGGGCCTGAGCTGGGTTAGGGTGTCCTTGCAGGGTGTCTGAGCTAAACTTCACCAAATAATAGCTGTTTGTATTTTGGCTGCTGCAGGAGCCATTTTAGGTAAGTTCTTCTCTTAACTTTTTATTTTCCTGCCTGGCCCCACCAGGCTGGTCTTGCCCGCGGGGACCCTGTCTCCATCCCGCTGGCAGGGATGGGGCTGCCCTATGAATGGACCGGGGTTGAGGGGCCGCAGCGGCGCGAGGCCCGGCCGGGCAGGGGTCCGAGCGCGGCCGGCAGGCGCGCGGCCAGGCCGAGGGCCCCGGGGCCTGAGGCGAGGGGCTTGGCGTCCGCCCTGCCTTGCTGCCGCGCGCTCCGGCCGCCCTCCGTCCTTGGGAGAGCGCCCCTGCGGGCTGCGCGCCCAGCTTTGGGGGTCCTGCTTCAGACCCCGAGCGCGGGCCTTTGCGGTGGGGCGGGGCCTGCAAAGGCTTCCCGGGGGACCCCAGCGGCCCGCGACGCGTGAGGGCCGCCCCCGCGCCCGCCAGCGGCTACCGCCCCCGCGGAGAAGTTGCTCTGCTCCGCGTCCTGCGTCTGTTTGCAGGGGTGAAGGAGGGTGGGCCGGTGCCAGGCTGCTGCTCCGGGAGGGGGGCGGGGGCCCCGGCGCGTCCCCGGGTCGCGCGCCCCTCCCGCCGGCTCCTCACGCACTAACGCGCACTCGCCCCGAAAATTGGAGCCCTGAAGATTCCAAGCCACCAAGCCACCCCGCTGCCAAGTTTGGTGCGTTATTAGATTGCATGTTAGAGCTTGCAAAGAAAAGGAGGGGGTTGGGGAGGAAAGGAAAATAGAAACGGAATCTGTCCCCTTCAGGTATTTTTCTTTTCTATTGAGAAGTAACGGAGAATGTCCTTCCTAAAATTTTCAGGGACCATGCCTGTCAGATGTGCAGAGGCCTTGGCAGCTCCTTGGGGTTTAAAACGAGGTTATTAGGAAATCCCCGCACTAGTGAGAGATAATTGAAATGTGAGTTTGTTTGCAGCTTCAGTTTTATTTGATCCAATTAAAAATGCATAAGCAAGCACTTTATATTTGTGTACACAGAGTATTCCTGGTTTCAGTTATGACTAATATGACTGTGGTTTCACGAGTGTGGGATCTAATAAGGCAGTATAATTCAATTTTGAGCTCGTAGGCCCGTGTTCTCCAAATTAGGCTTTATAGACCATTAGTAATCTGGCTAAGGTTTCTAGTGAATCCCTGGCATCTCTGAGCATCTTTCTCTAGTGCTGTGTGTGCCTTATTCTCCACCCTTTAAAAAAACTTGTTCATTTCTGCTGCAACAGATCCATGAACAGAGAAAATAGATATTTTAAATATTGACAGCTTTTAGAGTGTTTGGAATATTGTGCCTATGATTTGATTATTTCCCAAGCGATATATAAGAATATCATGCCAATAGACCCCCATATTGGCACACTCCATGGAGATCTGCTTCTGGTGCTTTTGGAAAAGTCTGGACAGACACCACTCTGTTCCCAGAGCTACAAACACTGATGCGGTGAGTGGGTCTGTCCCATGGGCTGTGCGTCGCACAGTAGCTTAGCCGGAAGCCAAGTTGGAAGATCAGGTTGGCAACCTCCGAGAGAGTTTTTGTGAACTTTGTGGTTCTCTGGCAACAGAAGGATTTCAGATCTGTGTATGATAAAATGATTAGGCATGAGTTGCCATGTAGCATGCTTTATGCCAACCCTAGCAGGTGGTTTCGCAAAGGCCTGGGAAAATGTGGAGTGGTATGACTTAATTTGGAGTTCCGTCATAGATGGGTTATTAGTTTTTCTGTGTTGAAACGTTTTTTTTTTTTCCTTGATGAGTGGATTATTAAAAGCTAACCTGAGGGCTAGGAAGATAGCTCATGGGGTAACGTGCTTGCCATACTAGCATTAGGACCTAAATTTGTCTCTCTGGCCTCCACAAGAAAAAGTTAACGATAAAAAAAAAAAAAAAAAGAAAAAGTTAAGTTAGCTCCATAATCTCTGGGGCTTGCTGACCAGCATAGCTGAACTGGTAAGCTCCAGAGAGACTTTGTCTCAAAAAATGAGGGGGCGACATTGAGGAAGAAACGCCGACCTTTGGTCTCCATGTGCACAGGCACACAGAGAAAGCTCCTATGTTGTATAGATCTCTCCCCTCTGTGCCTTTGGAAGCTCCGCTTATAGTAAGTAGTTTGAGCTGGTGTCCTGGTGTAGTGAAGTTAGTTTGTGTTTCTGTGATGTTCGGTTCCCTGGAGTCATGGTTTTTATTTTTCTTCGTTTTTTTTTTTGTTTTTTTTTTTTTTTTTTTTTTTTTTCCATTTAGCTTCTACGTTATAGCAATGCAAACTGGATATGATTTTAACCCCAATTTTCAAATATCTTTTCAGTTATTTTTATAGTAACATAGTGAGGAGGCCTTCCTCGGTATATGACTTCAGGCTAGAGGTTGGAGAACCAGTTGGACGTGGAGTGAAAGAATCAGAGTTATTTTAGGCCTTCCATTTTAGGAAGATCCACTGGGGAGTTTTTTGTGTTTATTGGTATACTTTCTTTATAGCTGTCCCAAATAGCAAATAATAAAATGTAGCAGATTATTTTTCTTTAGGAACGACATTCAATTTATGATTTTGCCAGCTGAATATTACAGAAGATTTATCAGAAACAGTATGCCCTGAGGCCACTGTATCTTGGAGATTTCTTTGGTTTATTTAAGTTTTGAAACATTTTTGGTTTTCTTGGAAGCATGGCTGAATCCCAAGCCTACCTTGTGGTTATGCCCTCTTGTGTTAAACCATGAGGCTTCGTAACCTCAGATTTCCTTCTGCCGTTGCTTGTGCTCTCCAACTTCCAAGGGAAGTCTGTTGGTAAGGACCAGTGGGTCTCATGTGCGCTTTGAACAGGTTGTAGGATTCAGAGAGTCTCCCTGCGAAAACACCTTTGGTACAGGACAGCGACAGTATTCACATCCCCTGGAGAAATTGCATCTCTATTCCACTTTCCCCAGTGGTTGCATTACCTACTGGCAAGCCTACGACAGTTTTATTCTTGATAAATATTTAGTGAGTTTCTTTTACCTCCATCCCTCATATAAGGTGTGATTTAGTTCAAGCAAAAAGCTACAGTGTATTTCATGGGGTTGTCTGCATTCTTCTGTACCGGGTAGTAATCCTGCAAACTCCAGAATACATAAAGTAATAGCTAGGGCTAAGGTGTCTGCTCTTTAAGGATCACTTATTTGCAGTGGAATGTGGCATACTTGTGAGCAAGCAACAGAGAACCAGCACGCATTGAATATTTTGTGTACCTCTAGCACTCAGCTGGGTGCTGGCTGGGGCCATAGGGCTGGAAGGCACCCATCTATAGCTCTGTAGCTCTGTTGCTCTATAGCCACTTGGTGAAGCTGGGCTCCAGTTCAGCAGAACGAAGTAACATGTTGAAGGCCGAAACTAGAAAAGGGTAGAGGTAAAATTTGAACTCAGATCCTTTAGATCCAAGGCAACTCCAAAGATGGTTTTAGAGGCGTGAGTGTATCGTCTTGGTTTAGTCACATGTTGCTAGGTCAACGAACATTCTTTTCCTAAGTATGCATCCAATTTTACTTTTCCATTTCAAGAATCTATTACTTAAGGGGGGGGGAAATAGAGTGAAGGTCCAGTCATCCTCCTTCCCTGTAATATACTCAGGAGTTTAGGAGTAGCCTGCTACACAGTAATCATGACGTGCAGAGGGAGAATGCAGTCACTTTTCCGTGCCAGAATGTTCTTCTCTTTCGTTTGTGTTGTGGAGGCGTTGATACCCTCATGAGAAATTCTACTACTTCCATAAAAGTCCTGAAGGTAGTAAAATAGAGTTATTTTAAAATGTCTATTGCTGCTCCCATCCTGAACTAAATTGTTTGGATAAAATCCAGAGAAAAGTTTTTTTGTGTGTAGTATCTGTGTTAGTCAGTTTCTATAGTTTGTGGTAGAGTCTTGTCCTCCGTATTCTTTATGTCCTTTATCGTTCTTACTCTGTCCTGGGAACTTTAGAATAAGCAAGGTACGTGTGACATGATTTAAGCTTCTTTTGGAGGTTTTAAAACTCTGAACTTTTTTCCCCTCTGTAATCAAGAATATCTTAAATTTTTTTTAAAAAGATTTCTTTTATGTATATGAATGTGTACCATGTGAATACCTGGGAGTTAATAGTTTTGAGCCACCTGTGGCTCCTTCAGGAATCGAATCCAGGCGCTTTCCAGAGTAACAAGTACTCTTCACTGCCGAACTGCTGCTCAAGCTTCTGACTTAAAGCGTTTTAATGAGGAAAAAGTCCTGGTCTTTCAGCAGAATTATATGGTGAGGCTATCCATTACTTTAGAACTTAAGGCAATATTTGAAAATTTTAAGAGCATTAGGAAGTAGAATATTAGAATCTTTTCAGGGTGTGTTTCCAAATATAAATGGCAAGAATTAATATGTACTTGAGTTTATAAATAATCGGAAGGGATATTTCCTTTTCTTATGTATTCTTTAAGGATTTTATAAGGAGTATTCATCTAGTTTTTTAGGTAAAATTTTTATACAACAGTTAAATTTCTAATATATTGAATTCTTTGTATGCTATGTCACCACATATTTATTTAAAAATTTGTTTGGTTTTATTTTTATTTTTATGTATTTTTGAAACAGGGTCTCACTGTATTTCTAGCTGGTCTGGAACTCACTGTGTAGCCCAGGCTGAACTCTGACTCATAGAGATCTATCTGCCTCTGCCTCCCAACTGCTGAAATTAAAGACACATACACTACCATGCCTAACTGAAAATTTTTGTTTTTTGAATTTAAACATTGTTTACGTAGAAGGGCTGACTTCAGGTGGAGAAAAGGTCTTTCTGGTTTGGTTGTAACATTTTCAATAGTCATTGGTTTGTCTTTTAAGGCCAAAGAATAGCATGCAAATCTCTTGTCATATGTGGTTTCTCATATTATCCCCCACTTTTTCTACCCACATACCAAAAGGTTTAAATTAAGACTCATTGATGTAAGTCACTCCAGAGTCATCATCTTTCATGTGCAGCTTTAGCTCCACCTGTGGAACATTCCCAGGGGTCATTCCTAGACTTCTTCCTCGCTCTGCTCTTCTGGAAGGTGTTCCATGCTCGTTCCTCTTTGTAGGGTCTAAGGTTGTGGGAAGTAAGGGGGCAGTTGTAAGACAGCCTTAGAGGGCTCTGGACTTCTCAGTGTCAGATGGGGCTAGCGGGATAGTTGTGGCAAAAGTGTATGACACGTTCTCTTTTTTCTTATTTCCTTATTCATTTTGTTTTTGCTTTGGTCCATATATGAGGATTTTCTTTTTCCTGAACCCAAAATAAATAGCCCAGGCCTTTGCCTTTATTCACATATGCTTAAGGAAGGAACGAGCCAAACAGATTCTTGTTATAATTAAGCAGAATACTTGAGATATACATCAAGACTTGTATGTAGTGTCTTGCAAGTTCTGTGAACATTAAGTGGAGTTTTCTAAAAATTTGACAAGTTGATCATATCAGATTCCATCAAACCAGCTGTTACTGTAGAAAAGTGTCTTGTTTTTAAGGTTCTTGGTTTTTACTGTATGATTTAATAAATAAAAACAAGTTGATAACAGAAGTCTAGAGCAGTAAGAGACTCCAAAGAGCAGCTCTGGCAAGTAATTGGATAGACTTTCTTATAGAAGCTATTTATTAGACTGGAACACAAGTTGAAGAGAAGAATCTTTTTAGTTTTCTTGATAGGTTTGGTAAAGGTCACTGATTCCTATAGGGCAGTAGTTCTCAACCTGTGGGTTACAACCCCTCAGGGGTCGAAGGACCCTTTTACAGGGCTTACCTAAGACCATTGGAAAACACTGATATTTTTATATTACGATTCATAATTAGTAGCAAAATTAGTTATGAAGTAGCATCAAAAATAATTTTATGCTTAGGGGTCACCATAACTTGAGGAACTGTATTAAAGGGTTGCAGCATTAGGAAGGTTGAGAGCCACTCCTCTAAGGACTTAATCCTTTCTGGGTGTACATAGTAAAGAAATGTGCCTGGGCTGTTTGCTTTGGATTCAAGAAAATAAAGTTCATGTTCTCAGAAGTCCTTTGAAAAATTATGCCTGATAAACTAGGTACAGATCATAGGTTTTGTTTACTGAAAGAAACTTTACATAATTTAACAGACTATTATGACTCCTGTAGTTTGGCTTAACAATTCTTGCAGTGTTAGCAGTCCAAATTCAACTGGTAGGTTCCTATGAAAGCATTAGGCCTTTGTCATTGCTGGTCAGATGACAGGATTAGCTCACACTGTAAATATGACATCAGTACTGGCTACTGTAAGGTTTCTGTGACAGAGACCAGACAGAAGTAGATGGGAGGGACTTATTCTGGCTCAGTACGGGGAGGGGGGTGGGGATGCTGTTGGCCAGGCTTGGTGGCCAGGTTGTGGTTGTGTCAGCAGGAGTGTGAGGGGCGATGTGTGTTGGTGTTAGTAAGGAAGCAGAGGGAATCTCTCTGTAGAACCGTGTAGGTCCCCACAACTGCCTGCCACCTCCAGCTAGTCTCCACTACCTAAAGATGCCTCATCTCCCAAAGCAATGTCACCATCTGGGGCTCAACTTTTCTACACAAGTGGTCTATGGGGACAGACCATATCCTGACCCTGCCATCATTAGATTCTGTAAGACACTATGTTAAGGATTTAAGAGTATTCTACTTAATGAAATTAACAGTTTTGCCTTGAATTGTAAAAATACATTGAGGAGCTTATAGAGTTATGAAAGATTAATGAATGGCAAGCTTCAGAAAGATGATTGTAGAAACATAAAATGACTCTTTATAGATGTAACTATTTAAAATAGCTCCTAGAATTGTTCAGGTCGGAACTGTTAGCATCTCTTGGTTGAGTCCTGTACAGTACTTGTAATAGACATATTTTATGTGGTTCCTTAGAAAAGATATTTTACCTCTTAAATTTAATAATAAAAGTATTAACTTACATTTTTCTGCTTGATGTGATTTTTTTCCCCCCAGAACCCTCTGGAATCCATATTTCTGATATTTTACAGAAGTATTAGCCTGTGGTAGAGAATCCTGTGCAGTGTTGCGACACTTCAGCACTGCCATGAAGCTTGTTAGAGATGTCAGACTAGTGAAGTAGGTCCTGGAGAACCAGGAATCTATCAAACATTTTTTAATGAAGATTGACATTGGAGAAATTTTTCTAAAACATCACTGCCTAATAGAACTTTGCACTATGATGGAAATACCACGTGAGTTACTAGCCATATGTACTTTTAAACCCCTCATATGTGGCTGAAGAGAAATTAAATTTTATTTAATACTAATTAAAGTTTTAAGTGGCTGGTGCCACTGATACAGAATGGCACAACTTTAGACCCTTAGTCTCTGCCCTCCCCCAACCCCCTGTTGTAGCAAAAGTGTTTTTTTTTTTTTTTTTTTAAATTTTTGCTGGAAAGGCAAATTAGAGATAAGACTGTCCCCAATGAGGGTGAGCAAGTTATATAATTAAAATTGACATTATTTACCCACCTGTATTTGTCTGCTTTTATGTGAAAGTTCAGAAAACTGTATTAGAAATAAACTTGGATGTGTTTCCCGAGGCCTTGAGAAACAAGGCCTAGTAGATTCACCAGCAAGGCCTCTTCACTTTTCTGTGTGACTTCTATGCATGCTCTCTTTCAGTATGGCTTCTGACATGTTACCTTAACTGGGTTTGAGGCAAGCAGTGTTTTAAGTGTAGTAAACACTTAAGTGTAGTTCTCCGTTCTCAGTAGAAATAGTGCTGGTTATAATGGGTTCCATCTCATTAGGTCATAGCGTTTCTATTTCAGGTGTATTTATAAACTTAATACAGGGATGGTTTTGCAGTTTGTAAAGGAAACCATTTTGATCATATTATTCAAGTCTCCTTTGAAAGACTGGTTTTTCTCTGCCCCCTTTGCAGCATGGTTTTTAAAAGTATTTGGTAAAAGAAATTTCTTTTGATCATTCAGGAATATATTTACCTCTCCCTGCCCCATGCGCTTGTACTTCAAATCTTAAACTTTGGAAACCCAAGGATAACATTGATTTTAGTATATTGATCAGTATCCCCAGCAGAATTGCAAATTATTTTGTGATTGGCAAGTGGATAGAAGTTTGATTATATAGAAGTCAAATTTGACTGTGAAGATCACATGGCAAATCATTTTTAAAATGCTGTCTAGTCATAATAAATGGGTCTAATCAAACAGCAGCTTGATTAAACATATTTACCAAATTTTAGTTCATAAGTGGGAAATTGTTGGTCATTTGGGTAATCTTACAGAAAGAGGCATTGGCTTGTCTTGTGTGGTTTCTAGGCTCAGAATGCTAGTCAGAAGGTTCCTTAAAGAGCACTGTAACACGGCACTGTCTTTTGTGGCTATGGCACTGGTTAATGCTGTTTCAAATCACATTTCCCATGTGTACATTCTTTTGAGTGGCAGGTCTTATGCTCTCAGGGCCCAGTGGGGTATGATGTGGTAAGGAGAGTGTCTGTTTAACTGAAAATGACATGAGTACCTGATTTGGGGACCTGTCATTTTGAAAGATGCTGCTTCAGTTTCTTTTTGTTTATTAGCATTTTTAAAAAGACCGTTTTCTTGTATATCCTTGCCATTCTCTTTCTGATCTGTATCAAGTGTGTGCCTCTATGCCTGCCTGGCTTTTGTGTAACTTTTCTTCCAAAAGGATTAAAATTCTAGGAAACTGTGCATGTGTTGGAATTATATGGCTCTCTCTTGTCCTTTCCTTCTTCCTTTCTCTCCTTCTTTCCACCTTCTAGCAAGGTCTCAGAGATCCCACATTTGCCTTAAACTTGCCTAATTGTGCAGAGTATGACCTTGAACTTCTCAACACCCTTTCTTCCACCTTCCAAGTACTGAAATTACAGGCATATGCAAACACACTCGTTTTCATGCAGTGCTGGGGATGGAACCCAAGGCTTTCTTGCATGTTAGGCAAGCACTCTACTAACTGAGCTCCATCCCTATCCCACTATGAGGTCTTGAAGAATTGGTAAGCCCATAGATGGAATTGAAATCTAATAGTTTGACAGATCCCATGTTTAAAACATTTGTGATTTTCCTTGCTTTAAGTATGTTCCCCATGTTAAGATGGTGCTACATGACTGATTACATAAGCTGTACACAACTATCAGTTGTCTAATTTACCCATAATACCTGCTTTTTCTACTCTTGTCTACTCTGTATCTATTTGCAGTGTTTCATGCCAGCAAGGTTCTTCCCTGGGTATTCATGACCGTGTGTTCCATCTTGAGCTGAGTTTTGTTGCTGTCATCGTTAGTGTGGTTATAGCAGTTACTTCAAGCTTGTTGTTTAAGAGGATTGGATATTGCAAACATTGGCATTCTAACCAGATTTCTCAGAAAGTAGAGAAAGCACTTTCGGTTTTCGTGTGTAGAAGACTTGGAATGTACTTCTGAGAACATATAGTTTAACCTTATGAATAATAAAATGCAGTCCTAGTGATGTTAGTATTTTGTGAGCCTGTAGCACTCACTGGTCTGTGGCAGTTCTTATTCTTTTTAAGGTATAGGACTCCCTCCTTAACTGTCACAGGTTAGGGTCCTGAAAACTCATATAGGAAATTTTTTATACATTTTTTTATAGATATTTATTGAGCTCTGCGTTTTTCTCTGCTCCCCTCCCTGCCTCTCCCCTTTCCCAAGGTCCCCATGCTCTCAATTTACTCAGGAGATTTTGTCTTTTTCTACTTGCCATGTAGATTAGATCTATGTAAGTCTCTTTTAGTGTCCACATTGTTGTCTAAATTCTCTGGGATTGTGGTTTGTAGGCTGGCTTTCTTTGTTTTATGTTTAAAAATCACCTATGAGTGAGTACATGTGATAATTGTCTTTCTGTGTCTGGGTTACCTCACTCAAAATAATGTTTTCTAGCTCCATCCATTTCCCTGCAAAATTCAAGTTGTCATTTTTTTCTGCATTTTTTCTCCATTGTGTAAATGGACCACATTTTCTTCATCCATTTTTCGGTTGAGGGGCATTTAGGTTGTTTCCAGGTTCTGGCTATAACAAAGAAAGCTGCTATAAACATAGTTGAGCACATGTCCTTATGGCACGATTGAGCATCCTTTGGATATATACCCAAAAGTGGTATTACTGGGTCTTGAGGAAGATTGTTTCCTAATTTTCTGAGAAATCACCACACTGACATCCAAAGGGGTTGTACCAGCTTGCATTCCCACCAGCAATGCAGAAGTGTTCCCTTTTCCCCACAACCTCTCCAGCATAAGTTGTCAATAGTATTTTTGATCTTGACCATTCTTACAGATATAAGATGGAATCTAAGAGTTGTTTTGACTTGCATTTCTCTGATATTTAAGGATGTTGAACATTTCCTTAAGTGTCTTTCAGCCATTCTTGATTCCTCTGTTGAGAGTTCCCTGTTTAGGGCTGTACTTTTTTTTATTGGACTATGTGATCTTTTGGTGTCTAATTTCTTGAGTTCTTTGTATATTTTGGAGATCAGACCTCTGTCTGATGTGGGGTTAGTGAAGATCTTTTCCCATTCTGTAGGCTGCCAGTTTGTCTTGTTGACCGTGTCCTTTGTTTTACAGAAGCTTTTCAGTTTCAGGAGGTCCCATTATTAATTGTTTCTCTCAGTGTCTGTGCTGCTGGGGTTATATAGGAAGTGGTTCCCTGTACCAATGCATTCAAGTATACTTCCCACTTTCTCTTCTGTAAGGTTCAGTATGGCTGGCTTTATGTTAAGGTCTTTGATCCATTTGGACTTGAGTTTTGTGCATGGTGATAGATATGGATCTATTTTCATTCTTCTACATGTTGATATCCAGTTTCACACAGGAAATTTTAAAAAATGGGGGAATTGGGGCTGGGGAGATGGTTTAGCAGTTAAGAATACTTGCTGTTCTTCCTGAGGATCTGGGTTCTATGCTCAGCTTCTGTGTGGCTCACAATCATCTGTAACTCAAGTCCCAGGATGTTTGACACCATTTTCTGTGCTGTGTTGGCAAAATATGTACATTTGGTGCACAGACACAAATGCAGGCTAAACACCCATACACATAAAATTAATTTAAAAAAAGAATATGAGAGAAAGGAGTGCTTGGAAATGAATAAATCTATAAACTACATATTTACATTTAAAAAATTGAATTATGTATTATATACCATTCTGATTTTTTTTTTGCTTTTAAATTTTATTTTATTTATTGTTTTTGATAGCTATATGTTTTCCCCACTTCCCTTTTTCCTTTTTCTCCTTCTACCCTTCCCCATGCCCCCCTCCCCGTACTCCCAGTTTACTCAGGAGATCTTGTCTTTTTCTCCTTCTTAGGTGAATCCCTTTATGTATCTCTTAGGGTCCTCTTTGTTGTTTAGGTTCTCCAGGGTTGTGGGCTGTAGATTGGTTATTCTTTGCTTAATGTCTAAAAGCTACTTATAAGTGAGTATATATTAGTCTTTCTGGGTCTGGGTTACCTCATTCAGTATGTTTTTTTTTCTAGTTCTGTTTATTTGCCTGCAAATTTCAAGATGTCATTATTTTTTTACCACTGAGGAGTACTCCACTATGTAAATGTACCACATTTACTTATTCATTCTTCAGTTGAGGGACATCTAGGTTGTTCCCAGGATCTAGCTATTATGAATAATGCTGCCATGAACATAGTTGAGCAAATAAATATCCTTTGTATGATTGAGCATCCTTTGGGTATATGCCCAAGAGTGGTATTGCTGGGTCTTGAGGTAGATTGATTCTTAATTTTCTGAGAAACCGCCATACTGACTTCTAAAGTGACTGTACAAGTTTGCACTCCCACCACCAATGGGGAGTGTTCCACTTACTCTATATCCTCTCCAGCATAAGTTGTCATCAGTGTTTTTGATCTTGGCCATTCTGACAGGTATAAGATGGTATCTCAGAGTTGTTTTGATTTACATTTCTCTGATGGCTAAGGATGTTGAGCATATCCTTTTTTTAAATTTATTTATTTTGTATACAATATTCTGTCTGTGTATGCCTGCAGGCCAGAAGAGGGCACCAAACCTCATTACAGATGGTTGTGAGCCACCATGTGGTTTCTGGGAATTGAACTCAGGACCTCTGGAAGAACAGTCAATGCTCTTAACCTCTGAGCCATCTCTCCAGCCCCTGTTGAGCATATCCTTAAGTATCTTTCAACCATTTGAGATTCTTATGTTGAGGTCTGTACTCCCTCCTTTTTTTTACTGGATTATTTGTTCTTTTGATGTCTAGTTTCTTGAGTTTTTTGTATAATTTGGACATCACTCCTCTGTCAGGTGTGGGCTTGGTGAAGATCTTTTTCCATTCTGTAGACTGTCATTTTGTCTTTTTGACCATGTCCTTTGACTTACAGAAGCTTCTCAGTTTCAGGAGGTCTCATTTATTAATTGTTGCTCTCAGTGTCTGTGCTACTGGGGTTATATTTAGGAAATGGTCTCCTGTACCAATGCATTCAAGTATACTTTCCACTTTCTCTTCTATGAGGTTCAGTGTGGTTGGTTTTATGTTGAGGTCTTTGATTCATTTGGACTTGAATTTTGTGCTTGGCAATAGATATGGGTCTATTTTCATTCTTCTACATGTTGACATCCAGTTGTGCCAGCACTATTTGTTGAAGATGCTTTCTTTTTTCCATTTTATAATTTTAACTTCTTTGTCAACAATCAGGTGTTCATAGGTGTGTGAGTTGATATCCAGGTCTTTGATTCAATTCCATTGGTCCTCCTGTCTGTTTTCATTACTGTAGCTCAATAGTAGAGTTTGAAGTCAAGGATGGTGATCCCTCCAGAAGTTTTATTGTACAGGATTGTTTTGGCTATCCTGGGTTTTTGTTTTTCCATATGAAGTTGAGTATTGTTCTTTCAAGGTCTGTAAAAAATTTTGCTGGGGTTTTAATGAGTATTTCATTGAATCTATAGATTGCTTTTGGTAAGATTGCCATTTTACTGTGTTAATCCTACCTATCCAAGAGCGTAGGAGATCTTTTCATTTTCTGATGTCTTCGATTTCTTTCTTCAATGATTTAAAGTTCTTGTACTACAGATCTTTCACTTGTTTGGCTAGAGTTACCCCAAGATATTTTATGTCATTTGTGGCTATTGTAAAGGATGTTTCTCTGATTTCTTTTTCAGCCTGTTTATCATCTGTATATAGGAGGGCTACTGATTTTTCTGAGTTAATCTTATATCCTGCCACATTACTAAAGGTGTTTATCAGTTGTAGAAGTTTGGGAATGTTGTATAATCATTTTCATTACATTTTAGGAAGTCTTTAATTTCTTTCCTGACCCAGTGGTGATTCAGTTGAGCATTGTTCAGTTTCCGTGAGTTTGTGGGCTTTCTGCAATTAGTGTTGTTGTTGAATTTTAACTTTAATTCATGATGATCTGATAAGATGGGTTATTCCAATATTTTTATATTTGTTAAGATTTGCTTTGTTACTGAGTATGTAGTTGATTTTGGAGCAGAATCCATGAGGACCTGAGAAAAAGGTATATATTCTTTTGTGTTTGTGTGAAATGTTCTATAGATGTGTGTTAAATCTGTTTGAGTCATAACATCTGTTAGGTCATTTACTTATCTGTTAAGTTTCTACCTGACAGACCTGTCCAGTGTTAAGAGTGGAGTGTTGAAATCTCCCACTATTAGTGTTTGAGGCTTGATGTGTGATTTAAACTTTAGTAATGTTTTTTCTACAAATGAGGGTACCCTTGTATTTGGGACATAGATGTTCAGAATTTAGACTTCATCTTGATGGGTTTTTCCTGTGATGAATATGAAATGACCTTCCTCTTTTTTGACTAATTTTAGTTTGAAGTCTATTTTGTTAGATATTAGGATAGCTACACCAGCTTGTTTCTTACATTCATTTGATTGGAAAATCTTTTCCCTACCCTTTACTCTGAAATAATTTCTGTCTTTGTAGTTGAGGTGTATTTTTTGTATGTAGCAGAAGGATAGATTGTTTTTGTATTCATTCTGTTAGCCCGTGTCTGTTTATAGGCGAATTGAGTCCATTAATTTTTTAAAGGGATATTAATGACCAGTGATTACTAGTTCTTGCTATTTTTGTTTTGGATTTTGTTATTGTTGGTGGTTTTGTGTGTGCAATTCTCTTCTTTGGGATTTGCTGGTGTGAGGTTATCTATTGCATGTGTTTGTGTGGGTGGTAGCTAACTTCCCTGGGTTGGAGTTTTCCTTCTAGTTCTTTCTGTGGGGCTGGATTTGTGGATGGGTATTGATTAAATCTGGTTTTGTCATGGAATATCTTGTTTTCTCCATCTATGTTGCTTGAAAGTTTTGCTGGGTATGGTAGTCTGGGCTGGCATCCAAGGTCTCTTAGTGTCTGCATAATGCCTGACCAGGCCCTTCTGGCTTTCATTGTTTCTATTGAGAAGTCAGGTGTGATTCTGATAGGTCTACCTTTATATGTTGCTTGACCTTTTTCCTTTGCAGCTCTTAATATTTTTTATTCTGTGTGTTTAGTGTTTTAATTATTATATGGTGAGCGGACTTTTTTTTGGTCCAGTTTATTTGGTGTTTTGTAAGCTTCTTGTATTTTCATAGGCATGTCCTTCTTTAGGTTGGGAAAGTTTTCTTCTATGATTTTGTTGAGTGTTTTTTATTGCCTCTGTTTCAGTTTTCAAGCCTTGAGCCATTTCTTTCGCCTGTTTGATTGCTTTTTCTTGATTTTCGTTACGGGATTTGTTGATTTTCTTTCTTTTTTATTTTTTATTTTTTATTGTCTTTTACTCTTTATGTTACTGAGTGTATTCTTACCCTGTCATCTACCCATTTGCTTAAGGGAATTTTTCATTTCCTCTTTAAGGGTCTCAGTCATCTTCATAAAGTTATTTTTAAGGTCATTTTCTTCTGCTTCATCTGCATTGGGATGTTCAGGTCTTGCTATTGTAGAACCACTAGTTTCTGGTGGGGCTGTATTGTTCTTTATGTTACTGAGTATATTCTTACCCTGTCATCTACCCATCCCTTCCTCCAATTGGAACAGGTGGAGCCTGTGTTTCGGGGGCTCCCTTTCCCTCCAGTTGGTGTAGTTGGGGGTAGTGACTTGGTTGATTGTTTCTTCAGGTGTAGACAGAGGAGAGCCTTCAGTGATTGTTCCTCTGGGTGGGTGCCATGGGCCCAAGGCTCAGATGGTCGTTCCTCCTGGTGTTGGGGGGGTTGAGGCTCCAGTGGTCAGATAATTTCTGGAGGTCACTGCTATCCTTGTGGCCTGCTGAACTGCTGCTCATGCTTCTCCCAGCAGTCTTCCATTCTGATTTTGAAACAAATGTGATTTTCCTTTCTTCATCTCCCCAGTTGCCCTGAGATACCACCCCAGTTATTTCCTTCTTTCATGTACCATGTGTCCTTTTGCCCCCCTCTCCCCGCCTTTCCTTACCACCTAATATTATTCCTTCTTGGTCTCCTTAGAGTTTCTAGACTTTATCCACATGTACACGTGTGTGTGTGTGTGTGTGTGTGTGTGTGTATACATACATTATAGGCTAGGATCTGCATATAGAGACAGCATGCATTTTTGTTTTTCTCAATTTGGGTTACCTCACTAATGTTGCAGGGAGGCCGCTTGTTCGTTCCTGGCTGCTCAGTCCTGAAATAACCATATAGAAACTGTATTAATTAAATCACTGCTTGGCTCATTAGCTTCTTATTGGCTAACTCTTATATTAATTTAAGCTATTTCTAGTCATCTGTATATTGCCACGTGGCAGTGACTTACCGGCAAAGATTTGGCAGCTCCATGGCGGCTCTCTCTCACCCTACCTTCTTGTCCCAGCATTCAGTTCCGTCTTCCCCGCCCACTTAAGTTCTGCCCTATCAACAGGCCAAGGCAGTTTCTTTATTCATTAATGGTAATCTCAGCACACAGAAGAGACTCCCACATCACACTAAATATTACACTTTTCAGATTTATCAATTTTCCTGCCAGTTTCATGCTCTCATTTTATTTTACAGATGAGTGGTAGTTTATTGTGTATATGTACCATATTCTTATTATTCATTTATCTTGTTGATGGGCATCAAGGGTGGTTCCATTTCCTTGCTGTTGTGAACACAGCAGCAATAAACATGGATGTACAAGGGTCTCTATGGCAGGTTATAGACTCCTTTGGGTATATGTTTAGGAGTGGTATAGCTGGATTATATTGTAGTTCTATTTTTGATTGTTTAAGAAACTGCTGATTTCCATACTGACTGTATTAATTTGCACCCCAGCAGCAGTGAATAAAGATTCCTTTTTCTATATACCCTCTCCAGCATTTGTCAGATTTCTTGATGATAACCATCTCAACTGGGTTGAGTAGATAAAGATATTCTTTAAAATAAAATGTTGAAGATGTTATCACTGAGATTGGCAAGGATTATTTTTGTAGGTTTTTACTCTGTCTTCTCTTTTAGAAACCTGGGCACCAGTGATTTAACTTTTGAACCCTGCATTTTTAGATACTGCAGTATACCACCCTTCTTTGTGCTGTAGGATCTTAGTGTCCACTGTTACATATGGAACATGAGCCCCGCCTTGATTAATGTTAAGTAAGTCCAGGCTTACCTCTTAACTAGATTCAGCCTGCCTAGTGTTGTGCTGCAAAACCTCCCCTTCTTTCTTTTTGTAATTTGTTACCCTTTTTTTTTGCTGCCTTCTGAAACCTTGCCTTTCCTAACATGATAAAGATATCCCCTTGCCATAATTGTGTATTCTTTAATCTCTAGTATTTTGGGAGTTTCAGAAGATCATGATGAACTTTATAGGTATGATAGCTGCTCTATGGTCAGAAACACTGTACTGAATGATGGTAAATGGTATGGAGTGTATAGCCGTAACCTTGGGTTTGAAGCTCTGCTATTTACTTTCTGTGTTTATTTAATCCCCCCTTTTTTTCCAGCAGGAATTTCTGGTGATATTCGTGAGGTTTTTTATGCTGGGTGGGAGGATCCTAGAACTTGTTCTCAAGGATTCATAGGGTAAAAAAAAAAAAACACAAGAGATATCCATAAACACTTGTATATAGATAATTGTTCTGTTACAGTATAACTTGTGGGAGTGCCAAAAAAAAAAAAAAAGAAGTTATGTGAGGAGATTGAGTGGGACTGGTTGGGCAAGCAGGGTTGAGTGTATGAAGACTGGTAGGGGGGTAGAAGTATTAGAGATATTGATTTGAGTCCTAGGGCACCTGCTGGAGTTGCTCAAGATCTGCTCTATGTCCCAAGACAATGAACCGGACCAGGGACATACAGTTAGGAATATAAATAACAGACAGTGAATTAAGAATGGGGAAATACAGGGCAATGATGGTGCACACCTTTAGTGCCAGCACTTGGGAGACCGAGGTAGGAGGATCTCTGAGTTTGAGGCCAGCCTAGTGTGCGGAAGGAGTTCCAGGATAGCCACTTCTATATAGAGAAACTTTGTCTCGAAAAACAGGCAAGCAAACAGACAAACAAAAAACCAAAATGAGGAAACACTCCTGAGAACAGGAGTAGTGTGCTAGTGAGCTGAGAGAAAAGCATGTTTAAAACAAAACACTTGGCCCTGAGCGTCATCATCCGTGATCATTCTCGAGATGGTCACATAGGGAATATCTGTATGCCTGGTGTGCAGACCTGGAGTCCAGCAGTAGACAAAGCAACAGTCTGCTCTTCAAGAGCTTATGTCCTAGTGATAGCTGAACACATAGAACTGTAAAATGAAGCATGTTAATGAGGGCAGAATAGATTCATTTTACTAAAAAAGCATAATGAATTTCTGAAAATTCTTTTTTAAACTTTGAAGGGTCCCACAGCATCCATGAGCACCTTTTCCTGGTGTGAGGCATAGTCAGGGTTTCCCATACTTACAGTTCTCTGTCCCTTGTTTTTCATCTCAAGGAAGGTATTTTCTTCTTTCTTTGAGATTTGAGAAAAATCTCAGTGTTTCCTTTCTGTATTTCCCTTTCTGAATCTACCTAAAAAGCAGCCTCTTTCATCAAGCACAGAGAAATATTTTGACTAGTTAACCAATTTAGGATTTCCATTGAACTGTCTGTCTTTTCTCATATTGCTACACACTTATTTAGTAAGTAATTTTTGAAATTTTTTGAGTTTCATCCATTTCTGAGCCCTGAGGACTTGAAGATAAATGTGCATGGTCTTTCTGTCCTTGTGGGATGTATGGTAAGTTAGAGGAAGCAGAAAGGTAAGCTGTTACAAGCACTATACTAAAAGCAGTGCTATGTTCAAGGTTTGATAGGAAAAGAGGGAGGAGTAGCTATCAATGTGGGGGCTTAACCTGGAGTTAGTTAAGGCTTTTGCAAGGTACTCTTAAATTGGATTTTTGAAGTTGAATTGAAGTTTGATCATCAGTACCCAGGATTAGTGCCTGTAAATTTGAAGAACCTCACACTTGGGAAAAAGCCTGTATCAAAAGTGCATGGTGAGCTGTGGCAGGAACATTGGTTGGGGATCTGTGGAGTGTATAGGTAGGAGGTGTAGGAAGTTGAGAATCTGAAAGAGCACAATGAGGACTTTTCATCTTATTAGTGGTGTTTTTCCATGCTTGGGTAGTAGAGGCTGGTTTAGAACAGTGGTGTTCAAATCTTGTGCACTTTAGGATCACTTGGAAGAGCTTTTAAAATGCAAGTGGCCAGGCTGCACAGAATCAAATCACACGGGTGGTGGAGGGACCCAGCTTTTAGATTTTTTTGTTACTACCTAGGCAATGCCAGTGTATACACCAGTTTCAGAATACTGATTTCCGGTGTCCTGCCAATAAATAATGAATCAGGATTGGCCTAGCCAGGAGCCACACAGGAGACAGAGCCAACGATTATTCTTTATTTTCCTGTGTGCTTGACTTCTCTAATAAAGTTGGAGCCTTCCTGGGTACAAAGTTCATTCTTTATAGAGATGAGTACATAGTAGGTTTTTAACAAAATTTCCTTTGTCAGGATGTTTCTGTTTCAAAGGTAGAACATTTTAATTTATTTCTTTCCTTTTTATTGTTAAGTAGGATTGCCTGTGGGGTGAGAATAGGTGGAAATGAAACTTTTCGGTCAGTTTTATTGTCTTGTACTTCTGGTTAAAGTTAAAATGTATCAGTTAACGGTGTACAGTGGCACAAACTTGTAATTTTAACGTGGAAGTGTCAGAAGTTCAAGGTTATTACAGCTGTAGTGCTGAGTGGTTGGGTTTTATCTGCCTTAGCTATGCATTAGCACAGATGGGAACGTCTTCCTTTAAGTTGTGGCATTTGTGTAAAACTTACAGTACTGATACTCTCTTTAAGATACAGGACCCAGATGAAGTATCCAACCTGTGGCAAATATAGTTTCCAAACAGCACCTCAGTCTAATTTAGCTCATACCTGGGGGTTTGCTTACAACTGTAGTATAGAGTTTGATTTGGTTTTTACATGTGAAATACTCTTTGCTAAATAAACTGTGATGTGAGTAGTATTTAAATAAAGCAATTTGGGTCAACTTGGTCTTCTCCATCCTAATGGAGAATTGGAGCATGTAGAATTAAAAACATGTTTATACTCAAAGGCATTTATGTATCCCCTTTTGTGCCTTGAAAAGATATAAAATATACAAAATAGTACCTGTAATGGCTGTTCTTGGTTGCCAGCTTGACTACATCTGGAATTAACTAAGTACCAAGTCTCTAGGTACACCTGTGAGGGATTTTTTTTTCTTGATCAAATAATTTGAAATGGGAAGACACATACTTTTAATCTGATTTTTGTTTTGTTTTTGTTTGCTTGTTTATTTGTTTTTGCTTTGTTTTTTTGAGAGTTTCTGTATAACAGTCCTAGCTGTCCTGGAACTAGCTCTTGTAGTTTCTTTTACCTGCTTACTCTTGCTCTGGCTAGCAAGTCCAATCAATCCTTCACTGGCCTTAGAGCCTACTTCTTTGGGATTTCAGTATATACTAAAGACTAGCTGAGACCTTCAGCCTTGTGAACTACTGGATTCTTGGACCTTCTGTTGGTAGACAGGCATTGTTGGACTAGCTGGACCACTCAGCCTGTAAACCATTCTAATCCTCTGTGTGTGTGTGTGTGTGTGTGTGTGTGTGTGTGTGTGTGTGTTTGTGTGTGTTTATCAGTCTATTCCTTTAGAGAACCCTGACTTAAGACACCCTTCATGTCTTCCTGAGAGAGGGAGATGCTTTGTTTTAACAATTATTTTCCAAATTAGGACAGAAGCTATTGAATTATCTGCATGCTTAGCTTTAAAAATGCAGTATTATCAGAATTTTAGGAAAAAAAATTTCATAGCTGACTGGAATGAGAAGCTTTCTACCTTTTTATGTGTCTGAGTGTGTTATCTCTATATATGTGTGTGCGTGCATGTATACACATGTGCACATGCATGCATATCTGGTACCTACAGAGGTCACAACAGGACATTGGATTCCCTGGAACTGAAGTTACTGATTGTGAGCAACCAAGTGGGTGCTGGGAACCGAACCCCTGTCCTTTGCAAGAAGAACAAATGCTCTTAATTGCTAGGTCATCTCTCCAGCTCAGTTTCTACCATTTTCTTGAGGATCACTGATTATCATGGCCTGATTTTTTTATATGTAGTTCATGAACTTTTAGTGTTTTTGTTTTTATTTTAAATTTAGGTCTCTTTTATCCCCCTTTAAATATTCCTTTGTATTACATCTTTTTGTACTTGTGAGACAATTTTTTTCTGGTTGTTTCTAGTCTTAATACGGTCTGTATTTTACTCCTAGCTTCTCTGTGATACAAACTTAATTCCAGCCCTACACTGAGCAGCTCCACCCTCCTGTCCTATAAGCACAACTGAACTCAGCATCTTTCCATGAGAACCAGAAACTGACTGGGCTGTTAGTCTTGCGAGCAAGTGAGATGATGGTGTTTGACCAGCAGAGGAACATTAGGATCCTGCCCTGTACCTGAAGACCTTGCTGTCCCTGATCCCCCACCCCCTGCCTACACACGTGCGTGCCTGTGGGTGCACATAAACACACATACACAGCACATAGACATACACACTATGAGGGGGAAAGCTCTAACAGCAGTGCCATTTCCACCTTGCGAACGTTAGGCTTTATGAAATAAAATTCTTTTAATGTTTCTGGAGAATTTTTTCCTCTTCATTTGCTTCCCCAAAGTACTTTTTAGACCATGTTTTTGGCATTAGTAACCTGAAAATTTAATGCCATATATATACTATATCTGTGTGTGCTTTTCCTTGGTACATACGGATGAGTTATTTTCACTTTCCATGAACTGGTATTTCCCTCCACAAAGTGCTGTTGCCCCAGTGAGAATGTCTGCTTAAACTTAAGTTGGACTCACATGACTGAACAGGCTGGAGAGTCTGCTGTCTTTCCCACTAAGAAGCTGTTCACATCTGGCCACTCAGGCTAGAGCTTGTAACCTTTTGCCTGCACTTACAGTAATCAATACACTGTTTTACCCATCATGTTTCTTTTAAAACTTTCTAGTATTGTAGAGCATGTGTCATGGCTCTCATGTAGAGGTTGGAAGACCGCCTTGGGCTGTGTTGGGTGAGACTGCTTGCTCGTTTACCAGCTGCCCAGACTCCCAAAATAATCACACAGAAATATGTATGTATTGTTAATTGCAATACTGTTTGGCCAATAGCTTAAGTGTATTTCTAGATAGCTCTTACATCTCAAATCAACCTATTGTATAAAGGCCGCTTGTTTATTTCCCGGCCGCCCAGCCCTGAAATAACCACACAGAAACTGTATTAAATCACTGCTTGGCCCATTAGCTCTAACTTCTTATCGTCTAACTCTTACATCTCAATTTAACCCACTTCCATTATTTTATATTTTATCATGAGGCTCGTGGCCTACCAGCAAGGTTCCAGCATGTCTGTCTCCTGTGGTGGCTCCATGGCTTCTCTCTAACCCTGTCTCCTTTCTCCCAGCATTCAGTTTAGTTTTCCTTGCCTAGCTGTGCTCTACACTATCACAGGTCCAAAACAGTTTCTTTATTAACCAGTGGTATTGACAACATACAGAGAGTAATCCCACATCATCAACCCATCTCTATTAATTTGTGTATCCCCACAAGGTTGTGGCCTACTGACAAGGTTCCAGAGTCTGTTTCCCTGACTCTCCCTACTCTCTCCTCTTCTGTTTGCTTGGAATTTCCACCTTGCCCTATTCTGCTAAGCCATTGGCCAAAACAGCTTTATTCATTGACCAATAAAAGCAACACATAGAAGGACTTCCCACACCGTAGCTGCTTCTCTCCTCCACCTTCCATGGGTTCTGGAAGTCAGACTCAGGTTGTCAGACTTGTGTGGCAAGAGTTCTAAATTCTAAGCATCTCTCTGCCCAGTGCAAAAGTTTACACTGTTTATTCCTCCTACTTGTGTGATGCATTCTCGTCTATATGCTCTCTAGCTTTGGAGATTAGTGTTTTTTTAATTTTTTTTTGGAGATTAGTCTTACTGAAATATGTTTTCTGCAGTGTAAAACCCTTTCAAAACTTACAGCTCGATTGTGCTTATGGGACAGGGTGGAACTGCTTGGTGTGTGTTTGGAATCAAGTTTGTATCACAGAGGAAACTGGGAGTGAAATACAGACAGAATTAATACTAGAAACAGCAAGAAAAATCTCTTTCACAAGTACAGAAATGTGTAATACAAAGGAATATTTAAAGGGGCATAAAAGAGACCTAATAATTAAAAAATAGGAACAAAACACTAAAGCTCATGAACTATATATAAAAAACAGGCAATGGTAATCAGTGATCATCAAGAAAATAGTAGAAATGCTGATTGTGGCTCATGCAGAAACCTGACAACCAGCAAGGATAATGTCAGGACATAGCTGCTCTACAGACCACCTGTTTCTGTCAGAAGGGAGGGAGGGCAGGATCCCTACCTTGAACTGCTGTGCTTACTATTGTTTCAGCTCACACCTTCAGTTTGAGTAAACTGGCAGCTTCACTCTGTGTGGTATGTAGAATGGAGACTCACGGCAAGGGAGAGCTGAGAAGAGCCTTTGTTTGTGTGTGCGCTTGAATGTGGAAGCCAGGGAGCAGTGTTGATTGTATGTGTTTATATGTGTGTGCATAGGTATGCATGCATATGTTTCCACATGCTGAATGTGGAGACCAGAGATCATGTTGTATATTTGCCTCAGTAACTCTACCTTATGTTTGAGACAGAGTCTCTTACTGAACCTGGCACTCACTGACTCAGCTAGAATGATTGGCCAGAATGCCCCAGGGGTCTTCATATTTCTGTTCCCTGGTGCTGGGATTATAGGCACATGCTGCCATACATGGGTATTGAGGATCCAAACTCAGGTCCTTTAGTGAGCTATCTCCCTAGCCCTATAGAGAATTTTTAAAAGACCCTTGTAAAGCTGTTGCAGTTAGCAGACACTAGAGCTAGCCTTACAGAAGGTGAAAGGGGACTTCTGCTCTATGATTTTGGTGATAGTGGCACACCCTTTCTTACCTAAAAGAAAACGAGGGGTCTTGGGGAATGGCAGCAAAGGGAGGAGATGATTGAGAGAGGAAAGTTTAATCTCACATTTGATATTGGAGCTTAAAATATTTAACTTCTCATTATTTAGCTAGTGTCATCTGTAAAAAGTGTTTGAGAGGGACCTCCTGGGCAGATATTTGGGTTAGTGTTTTGTTGCTGTGACAAAAATAGCTGACAGGAACCAGAGGAGGAATTTATTTTAGCTCACAGTTTGAGAGGTTGGGGATGTACAGGGACGCACCCCTAGTGACTAGCTTCCTCTCTACTGCCTCCCATCTTCCACCTTTCACCCCAGCTATTAATGTAATGCCATCATTTTGCATATCCACCAGGGGATTAATCCCGTTGTTATACCAGAGCCCTTGGGAGTCTCCTCTTGTCAGAAGACTCCTCACAGACACAACCAGAATGTGCTGCATCCATCACCCATCAAGCTTGCAATCAAGAATTGCCATCGCAAACTTGTGGAATAGGTTGATGAGAGAGGCCACTAGGAAAATGATACAGGGAAAATAAGAAATTTTCACATAAGAGAATGGAAGAAAAGTGGGTCCAGAGAAGAGGTGTCTGTTAAACACCTTCCCTAGAGTATGCCAGGAGGACTCAGATGTGCAGCAAGGAGGCCAGCAGTAGAAAGGCTCGGGCTAGGTCTCGCCCCAGTACTGGAAAGGCAGGCATAGAACCAGATAAAACCAAGGCATTTGTATCCCGTTCCAGAGCTATGAAATAAAGAGCAAACATTTTTTTTTAGATTGCTTGGGGGGAATACCAGCACTAATTATGTATTATTTTATTTAGTTCTCATTAATCTCACTGAGGTTACAGGCTGTTATTGCCTCAATTTTCTCAGTGAAGGGACTTAGGCACTAGGACGTTACATAGCTTGCTTTTGGCCGCAGGGTTACCACAAAAGCAGTAACCCTCACTAGTTCTTGCATTTTCTCAGAGTACCATACATAGATAAAACTTGGAATTGGAGCTTTGCAACTGGCTGCTGACTCCATGATGCCCTTTTCAGTATTCTCTTAAAATGATTGAGTTACATTCAAGCCAAAATGGAATCACTTCTGTTCCAAATCTTCTTTTTGACACAAACTGTGGGTATCCACCTGGCCTTGACGCCACCTAGGACAACCATTCAGTCCGTAAGTCTCTAGTAAAAGTTGTGTTCTGTACAACTGTAAATCTACTTATTTCCTCTGCTTTCAGTCTCATTGCCTGTTGAGACCTGTGCTTACACACTCTATAGGCCCAAGTTGTTCCAGGCACCTCCTTGAGGTGAGTGAGCTGTTGCTTCAGGGGTCATGTCTGCTTTGCCATACCTTTGGGACTGTAGCTTACCAGGCAGATTCTCTAATCACTGTTTAAGTCACTTAGTGGTCAGGATGTCACCTTGAAGTTCACTGTAAGAGCTGGTAGCTGCTACACTCAAAACAGCGTCTTAGAGAATCAAGTTTTTCACTACCTCTTCTTTAGTACAGACTGTGCTTATCTGCAAAATAATAGCACTTCTTTTGAGAATCTCCAGTTGGACATTTGAATGGTATGGCATGTCCATTGGTGTTTGTTTCAAGGCAGTTCTGCAGACACTTTCATGATCTGTGAGACTCCTGCCATGTGCTTGGTGCTAGGGTGACAAATGTCACAGGGGAAGTAGACAGGGCTGATATTCAGATTTCAGTGAGACCGTCAGTAGAAGAGTAAAAGGAACGTAGAGGAATACTGAGCGGGATTAAAAAGAATGTCCCCAAAGAGCTCACATCTCACTTGAGTTTTGGAGGATGGGTAGAAACTTAACAGGTATCCACGGAAAAATGAAATGAGAATTCCCAAAATCATAGACAGAGGCTTTCTTTTGGTATTATTGCTAGTATGTCTAGACCATTTTGTTGTTACTGGGTGTTTTGAGACAGTCTTCTTCCAAGGTCCCCAGGCTGATCTTTAATTCACTGGTCTACCTTCCATTTGCTGGGGTTATCAGTGGTTGTCAGTGTGCACCTCCATACTTGGCCTGGCTAGTGCTTATATTTGTTAAAGTTCCATACCGCCCCCTAGTGTTTTGAAATGCCATTAAGACTGGTCTTATGTCTCAGTAGTAGAGGGAAATACCTAGGTATTGTGTTTCTAACCAGTTTGGAGAAGGAAATGTTGCCCGTGCAGAACCTTCTGGCACAGTGTATCTGTGTGAAACAGGTTTCTTGCTTGTATGTTGTGTTGTGATATTCCCTAATGCTTAATTCTAGCCTGTCTTTGATTATATTGCTAGACTAGATTTTTCTCCTCTTACGTGAGACTATGTAAGTTATCCCAGAGTTTGTTATGTACTGAGGCTAAATTTTGTCTTTGTACCTTTTGTCCCTGGTCATCAAATTTGATAAATTTCTCAATCTTTTCAAATCTTATTACCACTGCCTTTTGTAAAGTCTGGATCTCCTGTCCATTGTTTTGTTCTAATGCCATCATTGAAGATTTTAAGATAGGAAATCTGTCCAGTAAAGATACATCCTTGGTTGTAATTTTTTTTCTTTTTTTTTTAAAATTGATTTTATTGGGCTCTACATTTTTCTCTGCTTCCCTCCTTGTCTCTCCCCTCCCCTTCAACCCTTTCTCCATGATCCCCATGCTTCCAATTTACTTAGGAGATCTTGTCTTTTTCTACTTCCCACATAGATTAGATCCATGTATGTCTCTAGTAGGGTTCCCATTGTCTAGATTTTCTGGGATTGTGATTTGTAGGCTGGTTTTCTTTGCTTTGTGTTTAAAAACCACTTATGAGTCTTGGATGTAATTTTTAATGTACATATAACCTTCCTAGAGAGACAGTCTATCCATCAATCTATCGTAACTGATTCTGATTAATACCCTGAATAGCATGAATTTTTTCAGACAATGTCTCAGTACTCTCTGTCATTGACTGGGTTTTGTCCGTCAAATTGGTCATATCCTTCTCCAGAGTGCTGATTTTTCCTTTTAGTTGGTCATTGTAGTAGGAGCGGCGGCTCCGGCCACCGGCTAGCTTTACTCCAGAATAATTACACAGAAACTGTATTCTTTTAAACACTTCCTGGCCCATTAGTTTCAGCCTCTTACTAGCTAATTCTCACATCTTGCTTTAACCCATATTTAGTAATGTGTGTAGTACCACAAGGTGGTGTCTTACTGGGAAAGATTCAGCATGTCTGACCTGGTAGCTGGCTCCATGGCGTCTGTCTCAGAGAGGAGAGGCATGGCGTCAGACTAACTTCCCTTCTTCCCAGCATTCTGTTCTGTCTACTCCACCTATCTAAACCCTGCCCTATCAAAAAGCCAAGGCAGTTTCTTTATTAACCAATGAGAGTCCTCCATCAGGTCATTATTAGTCTGTAAAGACTGTATCATTTTTAAAAGTGCCTCATTCTTGGCCCTATTATCAAACCATGTTTTTAAGGAGAAAATATGAAGGACAAAGCTAATCCCCAGAACCAAGTAGAGGGATGTAAAAGGGAAATCATATTAAGTCTTGCATACTATCATCCATGGTATAAGTAAAAGAAAACCTGTTGAACTCTTGTATTGTTATCTGTCATCTTGCCCTTTTAAATTATAAATTTGACCTTATAAATCTCAACTATAACGAGTGGAGTATGTACAATAACCGTTATGAGCAAGTACGTGTTGTGGCACAGTTGTAGCCACATAGCTGACTTGAATTGGTTATAGCATCAGATACTGAAAATTATGCTCAAATTGAAAGCAGTTACTCAGCAGTGCAAGGACAGGGGAGACACCCGGGGAAGCCTGTGCCCAGCCTGAGCTTCTGCAGTGTTCAGGGAAAGCTGCACCCACAAGCCAGCCATGCAGTCCGCCAGTGGCGCAGGTGACCTGGAAAGTGGCTACTTAGGACCATCAAGTGAGGAATCCTACCCAAATGCACCATGTGGAGCCTGGTGGTGGCTGCCTGGAGCTGCAGGGGACCTGAGCCCCACATTGGGCATCAGCTGTTGAATTATTGTGGGTTGGGAAATACCAGGCTAATTATAAGATAGACCAAATATATTTTTCATTATTATAAGAGGCAAACTCACGAAACAGGAATGAGAAGTCCAAGCTCAGCTATATAGCACGGGGACCACAGAGAGAGAGAGCGTGCACGCGCGCGCGAACCCTGGGCCGCCTGGTGTTTTTCTCCGGGTACCCAAAAGGTCACTCCCTAACTTGGTCCCACCTCTTATTAAAGTTCATTGGCTGACAGAGATTCCTTATCACACACCATTTTAATTAGAAGGGGTTTTGTGTGTGTGTGTGTGTGTGTGTGTGTGTGTGTGTTTTGTTGTTTGTTTTGTTGTTGTTTAAATTGATAATGTACATATAGTTTGTATCCTACATTTTCAGGTGAGAAAGATAGCTGAGGGTCCATAGATAGTGTCATGTCAGGAAGTAGGAGTTAGTTCAGGGTATTTAACCATTGCAGTTTAGTTTGATTGTTTTGATTTAAGGAATACGAGTTAAATCTGGCTAGCTTTGAAAAGTGGTGTGGGGTGAAATAGTAGATCACGTTCTTCTTATTCTCTTGGTGTTGTTTCCTACATCTAATTGTGTTCCGTGATTTTGTACTTGGTCATTTGATTTACGTGACTCAGTGCTATATTGTTGGATAGGATAAGGCAGAGATGTGTGGTGTGTTTGCCCAATCGGTTTGTTCATCGGTGTCTTGGTAGTTACAATGGAAAGACAGTAGCTACAGCCCCTTCAGCTTGGATCTCATTGTGAGACCACAGAGCGCAGACTGGCAGAGCAGCTTTCAGCAGCACTAACCTCACTCAGTTGAAAGAACCTAAGTGAATGTCAAGTTTTTATTTGTAGACCACTGAAATGTGGTTGTTTTCCAGCATTATTATGGTACTAGGTGATTAATACCATCATTCTGTGGAATCCAGGAGAGATCCAAGGCTTTGGTAAGCAGATTTTCTTAGATGACTTTAGCATTTGACATTTGCAAAGATTCCTGTGATTTGCTCCACCCTCCTTTTCTCACGCACTGACTACCTCATTCTACCTATGTTCTTGTCTATATGTTTAACTTACTTATCCATGCTGCACACAGGCCGTGCATAGTTTCTCCAGGCCTAAGTCAGCATTATCACATCTCTCCTTCCAACTCCTACTGTTTGATGTTTTGTTCTCTCTGTACAGTCTGTTTCAAGTATGAGAGAATGTTTTGCCCAACAGGTACCTTTCTCTCTAGTAATGTCCTGTTCTTGTTGTTCGCATGTTTAGGCATTGTCCACTGTGAATGGCTTATTTTATTCAACTAGATATAGCAAGAGGTATGCTGGAAGAAGAGAGATGTCTTTAGATGTTTTGAGTGCCTACAAGTGGTTCCCACACTACTAGAGGGCAGGAGGATGGAGATGTCTCGATAATACAGTCTTTTCTACATTGTTCAGTAAGTCCTAGACACTGGGTACTAAAACTTGTCAGGTCCCAGGCGGAGCACTTTTTTTTTAGCATTGCATTCACATGCTTTTAATTTTCAGGGGCTGCATTCCATTGTTGTTTCCTTCTTCAGAATCCCAGCCTTTTAGCAAGAAGTGCCAGCCTCTTTCATAGGAAAGTCTGAGAGAAGAGACCTCTTCAAAAAGAAAACCTGACTCATCCTTAATGTTCTGTATTTGTTCCCAAAACAAAGAATTGAGGGGAAAAAAAAAACAAGTTAGCTTATTGTGACAGTTTATAGATGAATCTGGACAGCTTAAAATTTGCTGATAACAATTTTAAGGCTATGATTAGAATTATGTAAGTAAGTATTTATTTAGGTATATTTTGGGTACAGTAGTAAGTGGTACTTTAAAAACATTTACAGAGTCTTCCTTCTTAGTATATATAGTAAGTTATTAATGGTTTTACTTTTTCAATTTTATTCTTAAAACTTCTATTGGTAATTATGGTAACATTGTTATGGAAGGCACATGCTCATGTTATAGTGTGAATTCTGAGCCATACTTCCTGTATTTACATCCTAGCTTAGGTTAGGTACGGGAATTAGTCAAGGTTCTTTAAAGGAACAGAAATGAATCAGTTTATTAGAATGGCTCGCAAGGTGTGGACCAGGTAGTCCAGTGGCTGTCTCCTGACAGAAAGGCCAAGGAACTGGTAGTTGTACCTACTGGAAGTCTCAGCAGTCCCAGTCTGGTGCTGGAGTCTGGATATAACACCAGAGAAGGAATGCTTCAGTAGCAGATAGATGAAATTGCCGTGCTGCCATCTAAAGGTGTAGCCCAAATTTAGGATGAGTCTTTCTACCATATATGATCAAGAAAATCCCTCACAGGCTTGCCTAACTGCTTGGATCTTAATTGATTACAGATGTAGTCAACTTGACAACCAAAATGAACCATCACAGCTACTTGTTTGGGGTGTGTGTGTGTGTGTATGAGGATGCACGTGCGTGCACCTTGAACTCCTGATCCTCCTGCCTCTGACACCTTGGTGTTGGAATTAGATATGTGTGCCACCTCACTTAGCTATCTTTGATGCAGGGGGTGCTTGATCTTCCAGTCCTTCTGTTCTTTGGTTCTCATTGAACTTATAATAGCTCATATCTTGTGCGATTATTATGAACAGTAAAGTTTGCTGCCTTCTGGCATCTTAACTGTTAACAGTGAATGTTAGAAAGGCAAATCCAACTTGAGATTCTTAGAAGCTAAGTTTTTTAAGTAGAAGGGCTTTTAATAACCAAGCACCATCTAAATCTTAGTGTGGATAAATATAGCTACTTCTGTATTAATTAAGGAAGTAACACCATTGCTTAGAATATTATAGGCAGAGAGGGAACTGAGCTAATTAATTCTACCTTGCTGGTGGTAATGTTTCTTTCTGTTTTCTGGGGTAGAATAATCTGTCCTGTCCCCAAAAGACTTAAGATCTCAAACAACAACCACAAAACAGATACCCAAGAGAAGCTGATACCCAGATGACTTTTCCTACAATCAATATATATTAATGTACAGTTTATTTACCACTATATGTTGACACACACATATATAATATATATAGTGGTAATTCTTTTTTTCAAGCATCACATGTTGTTTGATTTTTTTTATAGGCGCTCCTTTTACCATCACTATCCAAATTGTGTTCAAGTTACAAACAGCAGAGAAGAGCCACAAATAGTGGAGGATAGATTGATATTCTAATACTTGGCAGACAGAAGTCTTACAAGGTGAAGTATTTTGGATTCATTATTTTTCCCTTGCCTGATGAGAGATTCCTTGGTGTCTGGATTATTGAAATAATCTGTATCTTATTACTGGTTAAAGCATTTGAGTAGTGCCCTATAATATAAGTACAGCAGACTACTATTGTGAACTTTTGAAAGAAAAATAGGTGATATATCTGACCTGCAAGTTTGTGATACAGTCAGTTAATGCTCCAACTCCATCAGCACCTAGGATGAGGACATGCTAAATAGCCTCTGCTAAATGGAGAGCAGGGAACATTGAGCAGCACTTGGCTTACGTTTGCTTTTTAAAAAACGATAGTGATATTTTTACTGTACAAAGTGATTCCTTCAACTTGTACAGTAATATTTATTTATATGAATATTGGAAAAACTTGAACAGCACAAAGATGAACTTCTAAAATCTTGGAAATAAACTTACATATGTTTAAAACTAGCATGTCTTAGTTCAGTTTCCTTGGATAACTTCTCTGCATAGAGGTTGGGAGAGATTGGTTTTGTTAAGACTTTTGGCTTCCACCTAGGTGGCTGCATTCTTCTCTTGGCACAGGCTAGAATTCTCTGTTCACAAAGAAACTCACCTAGAGCCTCTTTTCTTGTTGATTTACATACCCAGGCTCTCTGCAGTTTTGTATGCCTCTTGGGTGGTAGCCAAATTTAGGGTTTTAAACTCTTGTCCTTTCTTTAGTCCTTAAGAATATTTTAAATTTAAGAAAAAATTTAAACGACACAGAAGTAGAATAATACAATGGATCTTTTGTTTTTGTTTTTGTTTTTGCTTTTTCGAGACAGGGTTTCTCTGCAGCTTTAGAGCCTGTCCTGGAGCTAGCTCTTGCAGACCAGGCTGGTCTCGAACTCACAGAGATCCGCCTGCCTCTGCCTCCCGAGTGCTGGGATTAAAGGTGTGCGCCACCACCGCCCGGCAATACAATGGATCTTGCCATTTATTTTTGTCTGTCCCACTATAGGTTCCATATATTGGAATGATAGGTTCCATCAACCTATCATTTCATTTATTAATTGTTTAGTGTGCACATCTTCCAGATGTGGTTTTTATAGAAAACTATACTGTCATACCCTACAAAAATTAACCTTAATCTCTTACTAAAACTGAATCTTGTTTTTCTTAAATTTTTGTCAGAGATGGCATTTTACAGCTACTTTTTTGAGTTAAAATAAGGTTCATAGAAAGCATTTGGTTGATTGGCACATCTTCAGTTTTCTTGTTTGTTTTTAAGTCAATGATAGCCTCCCCTTTTAGAGGTTAATGTAATTTATTTATTGTGCACACTGGCTGCTTCTCCCCAGATTGTGGATTTTGCTTGTGTATCAGCATTGCCAGGGCATAAATTTCATTTTCACCCTGGTATTACACCATGTTACTCTTTCCCACATTACTGATAAGCTGGAAGATTTGAAGATGGGATTATTTTTATAGTTATTAATTATTTTTTAAAATTCAAAGGTGGAAGGGCTATGAGAACCCTGGCAGACTGCTTGAGTCTGTACTCTAGCCTCTGAACCCTGTTTATCTTTATAAAATAGTTGCTCTGCCCACAGCCACAGAGGAAGATCTTAGGACACGTCTTTGTAGCAGAAGGTCTACAGATAGTATCTTTATTATTTTTAATTATGTGTGTCTGGGAGTATGTGAACAAGAGTACAAATGCCCACAGAAGCCAGAGGTCTTGGACGCCCAGTTCTGGAGTTACAAGTGGCTGTGAGCCCTCTGGAAGAATAATAGTACATGCCCTTAATCAAAAGCCTGTCTCCAGCCCAGTGGATAGTGTCTTGTTACTTTTTGTTTTAATTTTTCAAGACAGAATCCCTGTGAGTAGCCACAGCAGCCTGGAACTCAGCTTTGTAGCAAATGTTGCTTCAGTTTTACAAGTGCTGGGGTTCTATAATGTGCTACCATCCTGAGCTGTCCGTAGCTAGTATCTTAATAGCTACAGACATAGCACATGTATATGTGATCATGTATAGTGAGTTTTCTTGTCAGATTGACTATTTTTGGATTACCAGCCCCCAAATAATGACATGGAGATTTAAAGTTAATTATGAAAGTTTGTTCTTAGCTTTAGGCTTTCCCCAGCTAGCTCTTACAACTTAAATTAACCTGTCTCTGTTACTCTATATTCTGTCACGTGGTTCCATTAAACCTGTCTCTATTAATCTGATTCTGTCGCATGGCTCCATTACCTCTGCTCTGTACCATATATCCAACTTCTTCAGAGTCTCACTGTTGTCCATGCCTCTCTTTCCAGAATTCTCTCTCCCTGTAAGTCCCACCTATTCTCTCCTGCCTAGTTATCAGCCATTCAGCTCTTTATTAAACCAGTCATAATGACACATCTTCACAGTGTAAATAAATATGCCACAACAGGCATGTGGGTCATGATGTGTGTATGGGGGGAGGACAACTGTGGATGTCTTTTCTTCTATTATGTGGGTAACAGGGATCTGTCTTAAGTCAGCAGGCTTGGCTGGAAGTGCTCCTGCCCACTGGGACATCTTGCTGGCTCTGACGTAGTGGTTGTTTGATTTGTTTTGATCTATGAGTTTTGTTGTCAAAGTACTTTTCTCATATTTTAACCAAATTAAGTAATCTTTTTCCCTTCTTTTGTTAGCTGTAATTCTGTTTTTCCTTTATTGCTATGAAATGTTAATTTGGGTATGAATAGTGAGTAATTTGGGTAGATGTATCCTATTGCAGAATAGTTAGTGCCTTTTAAAACTTTATGGTTTGTTTGAATTGTGCTTGCTTTGTATTGATTTGATAGAAGGTTAAGCTGTATGAATAAGAAAATTGCTAGATCACCCAAAATCTGAACTGTCACATTAATCTCTTGATTTGAATAGATGGTAGTCATTGACAGGGATACAAACGACAGAAAAAGATGAGGAAGCCTCCTCAGGTCTGATGGTGAAGGGGATGGGCTTGTGTACTGTTCACACAGTGTGTTTGCATGGTGACACAGGAGAGGCTTTGTAGGGTTGATTCTGTAGCTTTGCTGTGTGGGGGTAGGCTTAAAAATATATTTCCTAATTGTACTTAGACTATTATTTTGGTATATTTGATTTATTTTATTTAAGCTAACTTTTCTTCAATATGGAGAATGTTGTTAAGTACTTGACATGTTTTGCTAAAGATGTATTTACTTTCGACAGAAGTGGATTTCTTGAGTCATCCTCCAGCTTCTGTTCAGTCTTTGTAAACCTTGAAACAATCCATTTAGTTTTCTTTCTCTCTATCCATTATTTACCTGCCTGTCTACCTATGAGCCAGTTATCAGTCAAAGCTTTCTTACTTACCCAGAGAGAACTTAGTTAAATAGGGACTATGTTGCTGTTTCTGTGGAGGATTTATTTACAGAGGTTAAATATATATATATATATATATACACACACACACACACATACAGGATTGAGGCTATAGAATTAGAGGGCTTGGAAGAGTGTGGACTCTTCAAGAAAGAAACCTGGGAGGAGTCAGAGAACATAACCTAGAACTAAGTTTTGAAGGCTAAGATACCTTATAAGGAAGGGTGTTGAAAGAGTTTTCCAGGGAGAGATGTCCTGAGCAGGACCTTAGTGACCAGGGCAAGGTGTTAGGACCTGAAGGTAGATGTTCACTATTACTGGATTATGCTGGATAATGATGCCAGATCAATAGACATGCACTAAAGGACACATTGCTTATACAGGACTCTGCTCTACATTTAAGGGAACAGTACCTACCAAAGAGCTAACATCTGATTTTTGTTAGCACAGTGATTCTAAACCTGTAGGTCGCAACTCCTTTGAGGGGTCAAATGACCCTTTCACAGGGGTTGCATATCAGATATTTAAATATATTACAATTCATAACAGTAGCAAAATTACAGCTGTGAAGAAGCAGTGAAAAAGATTTATGGCTGGGGTCATCCCAACATGAGGAACTGTATTAAAGGGTGCAGTCCTTAGGAAGGTGAGAGCCATGTGTCAGCATTTCAGGAAGAAGTACTCTCAGTAGTAGTAATAAAATGGTGGGGTGAGGGCAGAGACAACATCCAATGTAGAAAGACCCTTTGGAGGCTATTTCAGGCAGAAGATGATGCCAAAGGGGGAATAAACCAAAAGTATGCTGGGGAGGAACCAAAGGGTTCAGGTATTAGGAAAAAATTTCAGTAAAGGGAAAGAATTGAAAAAGAGTTTTGGGCCAAGAGGCAGTTTGCTAAACACTGCCCTCCAACAGGGGCAGGAGCACAGACTTGTGCAGAGATGGCCCTTTCAAGATTAGTTTTCAGGACTCGAGGGATGCCCGTGTGATACCTGATTGGAACTGGCTGAGGTTAGGTTGGGTGCATCTACATAAAGATCAGAAGCATGGCTTGGATTACTGTACAGTGATACTTGTGTAGAGAAGTTTGGGAGTCTAATAGAAAATTTAGGAGACTTTGTGGTGTTGAGTGGACTAAGCCTTGGACATAGTGACATTTGAGAGGAGGAGCCTATAAAGAAGCTGAGCATGGAAGCCAGTAATCAGATCTGGAAGAAAATCTCCTTCAAGAAACCAGTGCGAGCCAGACAAAATCCCAGCAAGAAGGGGAAGTGGCAGAACGCCAATCCTAACCAAGAAGCTGTTTGCAGTTGATAGCTGCTAAGAGAGGAAAGGTCAGCCTTCTCTAATGGAGTGACTGGTTATGTCAGCAGCGCTTGTGGATCTCATGTCCACAAGAGATCGGCCAGTCTCCTCTCCTCCCCTCCTCTCTTCCTCTTCCCTCCTTTTTCCTTCTTTTTTCGTTTTTTTCTTGAGAGAGAGAAAATACGAAGTTGGAGGAGGGCAAAGAATATGATCAAAATATACTGTAATAAAAGCTTTGTAATATTTTTAAAAACTAATTTTTTAATGTACGGAATTGTATAAAATGTTTCCAAACACCCCATCTTTATCCTAGTTTTTCTAATTATTTACATTTCCCATTAATGTGATACATTGTTACAAATGATGGATGAACATTCATATAGTAAATCCATAGTTTATAGTGTACATTCTTGGTGTTGGACAGTCTATTTAAAAAAGGGGGGGCTGGGCGGTGGTGGCACACACCTTTAATCCCGGCACTTGGGAGGCGGAGGCAGACGGATCTCTGTGAGTTCGAGGCCAGCCTGGTCTACAAGAGCTAGTTCCAGGACAGGCTCCAAAGCCACAGAGAAACTCTGTCTCAAAAAACCAAAAAAAAAAAAAAAAAAAAAAAAAAAAAAAAAAAAAAAGAAAAGGAAAACTGCAGTAGGATGAGAATCCTGAGGAAAACAGCTTCAGGGAAGCGTATGGAAAGAAGGAAGACTGGGTGTATGTCAGGTTTGTTAGAGTTGCATCTGTTTGGAGTTGAACCTGTTTCTTTGTTGAACTAAGAGCTATAGAAAGTGGGAAGTTAGTGATTTTTTTTTTCTTTTAGGGAACATGAACCTTTCACTCAACAAATGCTCATTGAACATTTTACCAGAAGCTTGTGAGATTCTGGACTCTAGGAGTATAGCATGAATAAAATGGCTAACTTCCCAGTGTTGTGTACAAAGAGGGTAACTGGAAGTAAACTCATAACCCAAAAGCAAAATGCATGTGTCAAGAAATAGGATTACAGTAAGATGAGAAACTGAAGATGGGGAGATGCTGTTCCTGTTAAAGAGAATAGAGAAGGCATCTCCGAAGAGGCCATGAGAATCTAGAAGGAAGTGAATATATCTGGGGGGCAGATACTCGGTCTCTGTGGTCATTTCAAAGTAATACATGTAGTAAGCTTGAATTTAATGCTTTATATAACAGAAGTGCCCAACCCTGGAAGATGAAGTGTTACCATTCCAATAGTTGTTTACCACCATTATTTATTAAATCCGTATCTAATACATGCCTAAGGGGTTCAAATGACTCTGTGCTTAAAATACTAGTTTATTTATGTTAAAATCTTAAAACTCGTCTCAAAATTCAGGTTTTCTTCCCTGTGGCCATTATACTTTGGTCCTTTATCATTCTTTCCAACCAGCTTCAACCACCTTCCATCTGGAACCTGTGACCTTTGTCAGGGCGGACTCTCAGGAACTAGTCCTCAGGAGTGCCTCCACCCTCCCTGTCCCTTAGGGTTGGCAGTACTAATAGCTGCCATAAAGCTTTTATTCACTGAGTAGCAGACACCATAGATTGTCACCCTCTACTTCTTCTAAACCCTCTGAGATAGGTGTCACCATTGACAGTCAAGATTCCTGTCTAATCACTCTCAGAGGTTGGACTTAAACTCTGCCTTTTGATACTTCAAACTCTTGATATTTAATAATACCTTTAAATTGCTACAGGTCTAGTGAAGCAGTAATGACCTTGTCCAGTTTGTGCTGTGTGGGTAAATAGGTGATATCTTGTTACTTTTTATTCTGCCTGACAGTTCAAACTGCATCATGCCAGGGAAATGAAGGCAACAGGTCACATAACATCCACAAATCAGAAAGATGAGAACAAACTAGTGCATACCTTCCCCATGTTCTGCAGTCCAGGGTTCCCTGGAATGATGCCACCCACAGTTAAGATGGGTCTTACCACATCAGTTAATGTAATAAGGTAGTTCCTCACAGTCGTGCCCAGAAGCCCATTTCCCAGGTGATTCCAAATTCTGTCAACAATTGTCAGTTAACACTAAGGATCATAGCAGGAGAGTAGGAAGCTGAGGGAATTTTCACCTATAGAATTCTCTTTGTGATTGAAAACCCAGGTTCTTAAACTGTGGGGTTATATAACTGTGTGTTGGGGAGAGTCCCAAAAATATTACAGCAGCAGGTTTCTGGGGGCTGGAGAGAGATGGCCTATTGGTTAAGAACACATAACTGCTCCTGCAGAGGTTTTGAGTTTAGTTCCAAGCATCTACAGCAGGTGGCACACAACCTCTTGGAACTCCAGCTCCAGGAGATCCAATACCTTTGGTCTCCTGGAACTGGAACCTACGTGAACATACCCACATAGGATGATGGCAAGTTAATTCAGAGTCAGATGTGTAATGAATCCAAGGTGTGTCTGGTCGTACCTGCCTGTATGCATTCCAGCCTCACTGCAGCCGTGGTTCTGAACATAGCACACATGCTAGGCCGTGTTCACACTGTCACTAACATAATGCCCTCAAATACTGCCCCAACACCAAGGCTGAGATTCAAGACTGTTGTGTTATATACTGTCCTTAAGTGTGGATTGCTGCTCTTTTAGAAGCATAGTGGTCTAATTACATAAAACGAAGACTTACTATTTTCCTGTCATTCCTCAGCATGTAAGTATCAAATTAGTAATCTTTGAATTGTATTATTAGAATGTTTGGTTTAAAAACTGTTGTTTGAGGCTGAGTGTGGTGCTATATCTTTAATGCCAGTGCTTTGGGGTGGCAGAAATCTGAGAGTTCCAGACCAACCAAGGTTATTATAGTGAGGTCCTATCTTTTTCTTTAATTTTTCTTCATTTTAAAAAAGATATTTATTTTGTTGGTTTTTACATTCCACCCACAGTTTCTCTTCCCTTCTCTCCTCCCAGTCACCCACCCACCCCATCCACTTCTCCTCCCTTACTCTTCAAAAAGGGGCAGGCCTCCCCTAGATATCAGCTAGCCATGGTTTATCAAGATGCAGTGAGACCAGGCACCTCCTCTCCTATTAAAGCTGAACGAGGCAGCCCAGTTCTGGAAAGGGTCCCAAAAGCAGGCAGCAGATTAAGAGACAGCTCCTGCCCCTCTGTTGGGAATCCCACAAGCTTCACAGCAGTCACTGACATGCAGCGGGCCTAGGTCAGTCCCATGCAGGCTCCCTGGTTGTCTGTTCAGTCTCTGTGAGGCCCTGTGATCCCAGGTTAGTTGATTCTGTGGGTTTTCTTGTGGTGTCCTTGACCCTTCTGGCTCCTGCAATCTTTCCTCCTCTTCCTCAGGATTTCCCAATCTCCACCACATGTTTGACTGTGGATCTCTGCAGCTGTTTCCATCATTTGCTAGGTAAAGTGCCCCTGATGACCATTGGACGAGGCACCGTTCTATAAGAATAGCCGAATATCATTAGGCATCATTACAGTGACTTTTTTTTTGCCAGTTATATCTGATTTTATCCTTGGTCTCTGGGCTATTCTACTTCCGTGTCCTAGCCCTCTAGGCAGTGTCAGGGGTTACAACACCCTATCTTTAAAAACAAAATTAATTTATTTTTAAATTGAAATTATTTAAATGATACTTGTGGATTAATTGTTGAATAGTGTGAGCTTGATGTTTTTCTATTTTTAAGTGTGCATAGTACAGCATTGAAGAATTTAAAAATGGCAGAGACACTAGTGAGAAGAACTTTTGAACTAGTGAAAGTAATGCAGAATGTTCTTATTGGAACCTGGCTCAGTTTTTTTCTTAATGGAAGCATTATAGTATGGTGAGCATAGGAAGGAATGGGAACATTTACATTGTTTGCCTTTTTTGCCAATATATCTTTTTGGAGAAGGTAATTACATGCTGTATTTATAAGTATTAGGATACAGAGAGGAGGATCCTAGAGTCTGTCCAGTTGTCATGCGATTTAGAAGTTAGTTTTTCCCCTGAGACAGATTTTCTGGTTTACACACTCAGGGCTTTCAGAAATATATTACGTTATGCTTTGTAATTAAGTGCTGAGATTTTGAAATTGCTATTTTATTTGTTCTTTATTGAGACTCGATCTAATCACAACTTCTGAGTGAAGGCGACACAGCCACAGGGGCCATAAAAGCCATTTTAACTGTGAGCAGAAGCACAAGCCATTCCTCTACAGGAAGATCAGTTGTGGGATTTATTTGTTTGCTTGTTTTGTGTTTTAATGCCATCAGGAAACCTGAAAAAAAGAAGAGGTAGTTTAAGAGAGAATGTTTATATTGTGAGGTGCTTAGGAGCATGTTTTGAAGTGTCTATTCAACACTTAGTGATGTTTTGTGGGCTTTATTGGGGTTGGTAGAATTTTTCTGTATTAATGATTTCATTTTATTGAACAAAAGTTTTAGTATATATTTTTAGTAATTGTATCCTTTTTATTAGCTGAAATTACTTTCTAAAGTTATTTTCAGAATTTGTGGTAGTTTGTGAGATAGGTTGAGAATATTGATTTTCTGCACTGATCTGGAAATACATGGTAGTGCTGGCTAAGAATGGCATTCTTCCTGAGTCTAATAGTTTAAAGTTGGAATTAAAGGGAAAAAACAGTTACTATAATTCACCTAGAACTATATTGAAATGTAGGAAAGAATATTGTTTTAGGCTTTCCCTGCTGTGATTTAGAACTGTTACTCTTCATCTGGGATTGATGGTCATCTTGGGGTGAGTAATTGTTGCCTCAGTGCTGACTCTGACTTACTTAGAAGCATCATGTCCTCATAGAAGTTCCCTTTCCCGTCTGAGCGAACAGTCTGTCTCCCTGCCTTGCCTGCTTTCCAGCTTGTTATCCCCTTGGCCCTGGTGCTCTTGGCAGACAGCAGCACCCTGATAGATAAACTAGAGCAGGTTACCTTAAACTTTGTCCACTTGTAACTCTAGAATGTAGGCATATAAAATTTACTGATAATAAATTATAAGGAATTTACTTTAAGGCCATTTTTGTCATGCATATAATTTTACCTCTTACAAAGATGAAAGCAAATTACATACCAATGAGATAGTTGTACTTGTTTATTTTTACATAAAGATTTAAATTCTTGTTGAATATATGAGACTGAAAGGCATAGAGGATCTTCATGGTTTTTCAGAGGTGATTTTTTTTTTGTCTGCATGGATGTTCTATGTACGCATATGTATATGTGTTCAGACACATGCATGCCATGGCATATGTCAAAGTCAGAGAAAAAATTTGGATGTCGTTGTCTTTCTTGTTTGAGGCAGGTTTCTTTTTGCTTGTTCTGCATGTTTGTGTCTATGCAGGGTCTTTCTGTTGTTAGCTTCTGTGCTGTAGTCTTCAGGCTAGCTGGCGGTGAGCTTCTGAAGATTGCCCACTGCTTCAGGTCTTGTCATAGCAGTGCTGGAATTAAACAGCTCATGCTACTGCACTTAGCTTCACAGGTTCTGGGGGTTCAGACTCAGATCCTCGTGTGTGCACACGAGCATTTCATCCACTAAGCCATCACCCTAACTCCTGAGCAACAGTTTGATTTTATAATGCTCATTGTGGAGAATGCTGCTTCACGTAAATGCATAGTACATGACAGAAACGTTTAGGGCCTTTGCAGAAATAATTGAAAATTTTGCCCTGATTACAACCCAAAATTTGCTAAATTGCTTTTTTATGAAACTCGAGTCAGCAGCACTTAAAAACAAATTAAATTCTAATATAATACAATCCAAAGATATACTAATTTGATGTTTATATGCTGGGAAATGATAATAGGAAATACTAAAGTTTTAGTTTTCTGTAAGAAAGCCATTGTGTTTTGATCTAAGGAGAAAACCGTGCAGGTGTGAAAGCACTGTAGTGCATAACATAGTTGTGTTCCTCAGTGCCCTGCGGTGTGATGCTGTGTGCAGTGCAAAGAGCAAACGTTCCAAGCCAAGGCTGCAGCGACGCAGGCAAATACTCCTAGGAAATCTGCCTTCATTATACATTGATTCTGACTGATTTTTGGTAGTTGCAATTTAGAAACCTTTTAAACTGTTGCCAGTTTTATTGTGACCACTACCTTTAGTTATGTAACTATATGTCATCATAGCCCATAGCTTAAGAAGTTGAAATTCAAAGAAAACTTTTAATTTTAAAAAATAATTTTTGTGGTAAATTGAACAACTGTAATTATATATTTTATGAACTATGAAGTGATGTTAGGATTTATTAATATAATATGAAATAATTAAATTGAGCTAAGGAACATATAGCCACTACTTCAGATACTTACTTCATTAATTATAACGGTCTACTAATGCCACATATCACATTCATATAGATGGGATTAATTTTGATGTGATTGTATGCGTCTGGTAAAATGTTAGGCAACATTTAAATCTAGCCTAGAGCCAGAAACCAATATTCTATGATCCCGCTACTGTTTGTGTGTAAGGATGGGAGACCCAAAGGTAGTACTTGTGGTTAGTGAGGCGAGCAAGACCAGGGTTCCTTCCTGTCCTGGAAAATGAGCTGCTGGACTCTTGAGGTGCTCAAAACTGATTGAGGAGGACTGTAACAGAAAGGCCATCGTGGTTGGAGTGAGGATGATGGCTTAAGACCTGAGTAAAATGAAAGCAGTCCTTTAAACAATGAATTATTGTAGTACAGCTTACAAAGTAACACATTTTTATGGTTTTAAAGCATCTGGTAACATAGGAAAACTTACAATGAGATGAAAGAAGAGTACCATCCCCTACCCAACGTCAGTCCCTGTCCCACTCTTAGACAAAGTTACTTGAAACCATTGAGGTCTCTTTTTTATTGTCTGTATTTCTGTTATTAGAATGATTTGTCTGTGGTATTGAACTTTTATTTCCCCAAAGGGTGAAGCTTAACCATTTGTACCCTTTCCTCCTATCAGTAAAGTTATACCATTTATTTTTGTTTCCCCTTTTGGTTACCTGCTAGCTTTGGTAAGCCAGCACTTTTTATAAATTACCTGATTTACAAAAACAGTATCTCTTACTTCATCCCATCTAGAACAGTAAACTGGGTCTGGTGAGAGTTAGGTGTAAACTTAGAGGTCTGGGTATTGTTGTACAGTTATCTGGAGTCAATCTTTAGTATTTTTTGGTGAGATTTATCATAATCTTTGCCTTTTATGTTTTATAGAAATAAATACCTTCCCTTAAATTGATGAAAATGAAAATACAGAAGAAAGAGAAGCAGGTAAGTGGTCCCGTTTCTCTTAGGTGTTTTATGTGTTCGTTGTACCGTATGCCTACTAAAGAGGATAGGCTAGCAGTGTGGGCTCACATTTTAACCTCTGGTAGTTCCCTGTTGTCTCTGCGTGACTAAGGCATGAATTTCCCCCTTTGTTTCAGTCATGTTCATAGTGGAGCAGTGTAATGGAGCTGTGACTGAGAATGCTGCAAGCTAGCCCTGTAGAAATGCTTCCTCTTTTGGAACAACTTTTTAGATTTTTCTGATTGATGTGACCAATTCTCTTTAGTTTTTATGTATTAATTATTTTTGGAGGTTTAGTTTGCTAAAACATTTCCCTCACATTGTGTGTGTGTGTGTGTGTGTGTGTGTGTGTGTGTGTGTGTGCGCGCGCGCGCACACACATGAAGTAGGTACACATGTCATAGCTTATGTGTGGTGGTAGGAGGACAAGTTTGTGGAGTCACTTCTATTCTTCTTCCTTTCTGGGGAGTTTGGGGGCTTTAGAGTTGAGCTCAGGTTGCCAGGCTTACTCTGCAGGTGCCTTTGCCCACGGAGACACCTCATTGTCCTAGAAGCATTCTTTTTGTTGTTATTATTTTGTTCTTGTTTTTTTTGAGACAGGGTTTCTCTGTAGCTTTGAGTCTGTCCTGGAACTAGCTCTTGTAGACCAGGCTGGCCTCGAACTCACAGAGATACACCTACCGCTGCCTCCCGAGTGCTGGGATTAAAGGCATGTGCCACCACCGCCTGGCCCCTCTGATGACTTTATATTGGAAGGAACCTAGAGAGTATCAGTCAGTGTGGCTTACAGAAGTGAGATGTGGAGATATGCCTCTGACTCTTATACAGTCTGTCTGATGGGTGGCCTGTAACATGAGGGCCTGCTTGTCGGGGTTTCTGTCCTGCCCAGTTCCCACAGCAATTTAGCCCCAAAGAAAATCATACAGAGGTCTCCAGAAGATTAGAATCTGATTGGCCCATTAGCTAAGGCTTCTTATTAGCTCTTGTAACTTATAGTAACCCATTATTCTTATCTATGTTAGCCACATGGCTCAGTATCTTTTTCAGCGGGGTAGGTCACATCCTGCTTCTTTGGTAGTCTGGGCAGGACTGGGGAAAAGAGCTTCTGTCTTCCCAGAATACTCCTGATCTTATTGCCCCATCTCTACTTCCTATCTGGTTTTCCCAATTGTACTTCCTGCCTGTCTATCAGCCAATCAGCGTTTATTTAAAACATGATTGACAGAATACAGACAATTCTCCCGCACCAGTGGCCTTTCTTTTTATAGAATTGGATGATAATCTAGCAATGGGATAGTGGTAGTGGTCTGAATTCCTGTCTTGCACTGGGACCCCATGCAAGGTTGTCGAGTAGAACTAGCCACCCTTTCTTTCCTTTCTAGTCTCCTTTGGAACCCTAGTTAGAGACAGGGGATGTGGGCTATCACATACTACCCTTTGGATGACCCTTGTAGGGGAGCATGATTTGGAGAAATGATTCTCATCAGTGTCAGTTATTCACAAGAAAAGCACTAATTCTAGCTAAATATTGGATTTCTCTTTTCTGGTGCCACAGTGAACTGGAAGTTGTAGGTAAGCACCACAGAAAAGGTTCACCTGCAGGGAATTGATCCTGGGTTCACTCTGACAGGCACCTGGAGCTGTGTACAAGTTCTTCTATTACTGCTACATTTATGATGAGGAAGATGGGAAGAACCACGCATCCATCCAAAACCACCATTTAAATGCATTGTCGAATATATCCCAAACCCTCAAAAAATTGTTATTTATGATAGGCAGGCTTATAGTTCTTAAGGCAGTTCTCATGTTTAGTTTTTAAACATTCTTTAAGGCGAACTATTATGTATCCTTAGAGAGATTTTTATTTTAAACTTAGAGTAATGATTAGTGAACAGAATGGAATTTCTGTTGTTTGGGATGTGTTTTCTGTTTCCGGTTGGATTGTTGGCTTCTGATTTGTATTTGAAATAGTCTTGATATAGATGTATAGGTTTGTGTGTAGTCCAGACTGATGTTGAACTTGATATCAGTTTGCGTCAGCCTTATGAGTGCAGGACTATAGGGTGACCCTGCTGTGCCCTGCTGCAGAGTGTGAATTCTACTTGAAAATTACTGTTAGCTGTGCTGGGGTCAGGTTGAATAAATAGGAAGAACTGATCCTGTTGCTTTCGTCAGTATTTGACACTGGGTCATATGGACTATTGAACTGCAAGAAATTCAGCACATAAAAATAGAATACTGGAGTCAAAACAATCTGTAGGCTCTAGGACTGAGAATGTATCACACAATTTAGGGCTAGATCGAAAGGGCTTCAGTTTTCATAGAATGGGATTGAAATTCCTCTTGGAAAAAGTTCAGTCTCATTTTTCACAGTGTGAAAAGTAATTAAATGATAGTCAAATACTTAGTATTTGATATATCAAAAGCAAGCAAATCTTTAGTGTGTAACAGTGTGAATAGCCGTCAAGCTTGCTTTAACCGTGATACTGAAATGTTAGAAGAAAAACAAAAAAGGCTTAGGCTGTAGCTTGGTGCTAGAGCATTTGCCCAGCATGTACAAGGGGAGTGGGGAAGTCTGTTTTAAAAACATCCATTCTTTTTTATTTAAAAAAATATTCATTTCTTTTAGTTTGTTTTTCCATTTCTTTGAAGAAAAATGGCATGTAAATGCATTCTGATCTTGGAAATTTCTCATTTCCCTGATCAAAATTTTATTGAGGAAAATTAAAATGAGATGACAGATTTTTACAAGTTAATCAAAATTCAGCAATAAATAATCATGCTTCTTATTAACTAGAAGGGGAATAACAGGTGGCATGCCAAGAACAAAGGCTTTAGAAATTGACTTTGTATTGCCAAAGGAAATGTTACCCCCCCCTGCAAAAAAAAAAAATAGGACTGTGAAAAATTAATCTCTTGCAGTCTTTTTATCTGTGTTGATGAAAATAACTAAACTGCCTCTAAGAAGTGTGTGGAGTTTAATTACTGAGATTACCAAACAATACTAGGCGGGCAAAAATTGGCTAGGGAAATAAGGTGTGAATTATAATGATTAAAGCCCAGCTTTTACAGCTGAATATACTTCTTAAGGGGAACACACCTCACCTTAGTGAAAACAAACTGTGCTAATTTTTTTTTCTTTTTAAACTCTCAGCTCCTTGTTTGCTACTAAGAAGTATAAAATATGGCAGATGAGATGTGATATACAAATAGTAAGGGTAAAAGGTTTACTTTAGTAATCTAGATCAATCAGTCCAGTTTTTAAAAATGTTTTATTAAAACTTGGAGCTATAGCCAGGGAATAAAGTAGACCTGGTGACTTTCAGAGACCCTTGCTTCCATGGACAAGAGCTGAGCAGGCATAGCCTTCATTTTTAGGTCCTCGAGAAAACACAAAGTTGGTGGATTGGGAAGAGTAATTCAGATGAGCGGTGGGACTCTCAGACCTTGAGACAGCTAGAGCATACTTTCTTCCCTGGAGTGAATATGAACATGAATTACTCACTAAGCAAATATTGCTGAGTTTTTCACATTTATTTGTGCAAGAAATATTTAAGTTCTACCTCAGGCCAGGTTCAGCATGACTTAAATGTTTTCTAAAGAACTGTATATAGTCTGATTATAGAAAGACAGTTGAAGTAGGGCATGGTACATGCCCCAGAAGAACCAGGATTTTACACTGTGGATGGAAGGCCGGTAGTCTGGTATTGGAATATAGGGACACAGGTAGTATTGGCCCCACCAAAGAATTTGAGTAATTTAGAAAGAGTAAGGTCTCTGGGGTCAGCCAATTCACTTCAAAGAAGTAAACAGGGAAGGAAGAGAGTAACTGTAGATAGATTCAGGAAGTGCATGGTAGTAAAGGAGAGAGGGAAAGCCTAGGGTGGAGTGCTCAATTTTGGTGGTGGCAAAGGTGAACTGGAATAAGCATGGTGTATTTAGCCAGCTTCCATGTTCCTAGCACAGTCTGTCTTTGTCTTCTACAGCCAGGGGTGGGACGGGGGTGGGGGGTATGGGGGTGGTGATGAGCTCAAATCTCTAGGAAGGTGTTTGCTGCCTGAACTATTGCCCAGTCACAAGCCTTGGTTGAAAATAGTGAGGAAGAATAAGAACATTGGTAATAATGTGGATGAGTAAACAGTTGATTTTGAGACTTCTCAGTATCCCTCAACAGAGCAGGACTAGCGTTATTCAGACCTTCAGTTTGTTTGCCATTGGAAGCCCCTTTCATCATATTTAAGAGTGATAGTAAAACCAGTTTAAAACATTGTCTTCATGAGTCAAAAGGATTTAAAATAGACTTTCTCCAACTCACCCAGAGAGCATTGAATTCTTCCTCTGTCTCTTCATATACCTTCACAGGATTCCTGCCCCACCCCCAACAATTCTAATTGGTTTTGTATTCTGAAACATACACTTGAGGCAAGAGTGAGGCCTGGGCCCAGACGGCTGACTCTTTGCCTCTGTCGTACACGAATGAAGCAGGACACTCTAACCCCAAGGTGAAGACTTATGGCCCTCTCAGGAGAGGAAAGTGAAGTGTATCTGTTGATGGACCCACAGACAAGGATGGGACCAAGGTGGCTTCTGCTCCTTGGCCTTCTAGGCTCTTTGGCTTGGCTAACTGTCTTTGCTTTTTTTTGTTCTCTCTTACTCCCCTGGCCTTTCTTTCTTCTAGTTCTTCACTCCAGTACCTCTGCCTCCATTGTCCTCCTTCCATTATAAAATATCAGTTTCCTCTTCAGTAGTACACACTTATGCTGTGTGTGTGTGTGTGTAAACTTGTCTTTAGACTTAGACGTTTACCTGTGATAATGGACTAAAATGGGCTTTCTTAGTTTGAGACCATTACCTTGGACTATAATCTTTTCATTTGTTCTTAAACTTTTTAAATTAAGATGAATCTCATTCTTCTAGATTTCATTGTTTTCCAGGACTGTTGTGGGTTAATAAGCTTGGATCAAAGGAACACCATTGTTTTTGGTTTTTTAACAGTTAGCCCCTTTCTCCTTTATTTTTTGCTTAGTTCCTAGACTCTCATCCCTATGTAAGTTGATGTAAAGTAAGTTATTGTTGAGTCCCTTGTGGTCTGCTGTCCTCACCCTGTTCCTCCTGGAGCCATTTCAGAGTGCAGACTCTGGCACTGGATTTAGCACTCAGACTTTTTGTCTCCCTCTGGCTCAGAAGTACGTGAAAGAAATGTTTTTGTCTTTTGTGTTTTTTGCTCCTCAGAAATCTTAGCCTAGTTCCCGACATAAAAAAAAAAAAAAAAAAAAAAAAAAAAACTTCTCAGGACTACTGACCCCAAAATTTACATTTTATATTTCTATTACTAGTATTTGCCTTTCCCCCATTATAACATCAAGCAGTTATGTTCTTCCCCTTTTAGAAGTGCCACCTCTGTCACTCTAGGAATTTAGCCTTGGCAAGTTGTGTTGTCTCTTATCTGTAAAATTGGTAGAGGTTGAGGGGGCGGTCCCTAGATAATTATCTATGATTCCAGGTAGTGGAATTTCACAGGCAGTAAAGAATTACCTGACTTTTCCCAAAGCAGTATATACAGTTATATTTAATAACGTTTAACCAAGTCTCATCTGGCTGGTCTGGTGGCCTAATAATCTGTCACTATTCTCTGGGAGGTCATAAATACACATTAGCCTTTTGCTACAATTCCAAATCTACAGCCCTCCTCACTAGCTGCTGCTTGTCCAGGGTACATTCCTTACCATCACTAATTCCCACTTCTCCCTGTACAGACTGGTATCTTTATACTGACCTTGTTAGAGTCCTTATGTCATCCTTTATGTTTATATAACGTGCAGTAAACATTAGCAGCTGCTGTAGTTATTTTCTCTGTATTTAATTCTCTCTGCTACTGCCCACTTCCATCTTCTCTGATAAGCCTTGTCCATGAGTAAAGAGACTTTGTCATCAGGAAGGAGAAGAGACAGGGTCACTACCCTCGAGCAGACTTATCTCGGTGGAATTCAGTCTTTTGGCTTTGAAAGATTTAGTGAGCAAATAACTGTTTCAATTTGTCCCCTCTCTTTTTAAAAATTTATTTTCAGCTTCACACAGATATAATGTGTATGTATACATAATGCTCTTTGATCAAAATCGCCTCCCTTATTTTCTTATCCCTTCCCCCTTCATCAAATCTTTTCTTCTTCCAAAGTCCTCCTATATTTAAATCTTTTTTTTTTTAAGTTAGAATTGCCTGCATTCATATGGGTAGAAGTTTACTTACTTTGAAGAGAGACAATACCCTAGTGACTCTATCACTCACAAATATGACTCTACTTCTCTCCAGCAACCATTAACTGTTATTCCTACAGCTCCTGGGGTAGGGATAGGGCTTATGAAGGCGGGTAGCCACCACTGCTGTGAGTTCATGGGTGCAGCAGCTGTGTCCTGTCCAGAAGATAATATTTTGTAGGATTCTTCCCCATCTTTCAGTTCTTAAATGGTTTCTACCCCTTCTTCTGAGCTCTTCTCCAGACTTGCAGGAGGTGGTAGAGATGCCCTTTTTAGAGCTGAGTACTGAAGAGTCTGTTTGTTCACTCTTGTACTCTTAAAAAACTTGATCTCTAAGGACCAGTGTCCCCGGCACAGAATTCATTAATTTTCCCAGTATGAGCACGTAGCAACTTCCCTTTTTTTCTTAAAGTACGGAGTCTTGAAAGAACAACTGTTGCCCATAGGATTTAGGCATGTTTATTTAGCAGGATTTTACTTACTGTAAAGATCCAAAAGAAAACCTTTCTTTTCTTCAGTGTTTTTCTCCCACTAATCTCAGTACTGCATTGTGCACCTCAGACTGTGGAAGAGCACTAGAAAAGAAGACAGGGTAGCATGCAGCTGAATTTGCAATGCTTTTATTCCCACTGTGGGCCAGGAAGTATGGGTACACGTTGGGGAACCAGCACACTTAAGGAAAGCCACATCACGTGGGCAAGTGTTTGTGGTATATAACATGCTGAACCTCTTATAGGAGAGCAGGCACTCACAAATGGTGCTGTTTCTAAACTATCACCAGAATGCAATTTTTCCATCTTCCTGGAAAGCTTCTTCTCCTTCTTGGGCTCTCCCAAGGTAATTTCTTTGTTCTAGATCAAGGAAAGAGTGCTATCCTTGGAGCTGGCACTCACATTATTGGACCATTGGCAATCTTACTTTGGTTATGAAATTGCAAGTACTTTTTGGAATTCTAGACCTGAAAGTATGAGATGAAACGTCCACCTCTGAAGTATTGTTTCCTTAAAATTGTTCACGGTGTGGGACTGTGCTTTTACTTAATGATACTCAAAAGTGGCTTTGAAATTTCCTTTTTAGTGCTACCACAGCACCTGTGACATACTCCTTCTGGCATTGGTTACAGTAAAACTCCCTCCTATTTGGGTACTTTGATTTTTGCAAGTGACCAAAGGTATTTGGGATTGAGTCTAGTAGCTGAGTTCAATGAAATACAGAACAAGCCTAGTTTTAGTTATTATCAAAAGTAAAACTTGTAGGCCATCAAGATGCCTCAGAAGATAAAGGCACTTGCCACCAACCCTGATAGTCTGAGTTTAATTCTCCAGACCCACATGACGGAAGAAGAGAATCAATTCCCACGAGTTGCACTCTGACCTTTGTGCCTATGGATATGCACATACAAATAAGTAAACGTAAAAAAAGGACAAGTTGGAATGATTCCACTTTCCTTGTTCAGAATCAGCGCAGTTCAGTGTTGATACTTCTTGGTCACTAATGAATTTTGAGAGGTAGAGGAGTGCATGAATCTTGCCTTCTCACCCCAGACACTTGCGTTAGTTCATGACCAGGAGGTTTCAACATACTTGAGTAGTAACGTTGTGTGTGAGTATCATTAATCCCATTGCAGGTCTCTGTAGTATGCCTAGGATTTGGTGGCATCTAAAGGGTTTTTTTTTTGTAGAAAACTATTTAATTTATATATATATATGCGCATGCCTGTTTTAGATAAAATAATAAAAAAATCTCAGATTTCCTCATAGAAAAAGTCCTTCAAATTTTTATAAGTTAATTATATATTAAGAATTTGTTTGATATGTTATATGAGTGTGCATGCCATGGTGCATGGTAGAGGTAAAGGGCAATTGGTTCTCACTTTTCGCCTTTACAAGGGTTCTGGGAATTAAACAGGTCCCAATTGAACACAAGCACCTTTACCTATTGAGCCATCTCAGTGGCTCATATTCTAACTTGTAACATATCAACATCATGCCACTGCTGCATAAGGCCTCAGGTTGCTGTGTCCTGTTTGTACTGTATCCCAAGGCCTAGCGTACTGGAACTAACACATGGTGGGAACTCAGGTACCCACTATATATATATTAACTGAATCATTCAAACCTAATAACAGTCTTTGTATGTATGGAGCAGCAAAGAAGTAATGTGCTTTTTTTTTTCTCTTTCACAGTTGTCCAAGTTAAAATCTTTGAGTCACTCCCCAATGTCAGATGCCTCTGTTAATTTTGATTACAAATCACCGTCACCATTTGACTGCAGCACTGATCAGGAAGAGAAAATCGAAGATGTTGCCAATCACTGTCTGTCCCAGAAGGACCTTTATTCTACTGAAGAAGAAGCTGATACCCTTTTCTCTAGGAAGTTGATATCCCATAATGGGATGGAGGATAGTGGGGGCAGAGGTACTGGAGTGAAGAAGAAACGGAAGAAAAAGGATCCAGGAGAGCAAGAGGGAACAAAGGGAAGCAAGGACAAGGAGCCCAAGCCAAAGAGGAAACGAGAACCTAAAGAGCCAAAAGAACCCAGGAGGGCCAAGGAGCCGAAGAGGGCCAAGGAGCCCAAGGAGGCAAAGCAGAAGGATGGTGTGAAGAAGCCCCGGAAGCCCCGGGAGGCCTCTGGTACCAAGGAGGCTAAAGAGAAGAGGAGCTGCACTGACTATGTATCCAGGACGAAGTCCAAGAAGGCCAGGTGTGTACTTTCCTCTTTGCCCTTGACTTCATCGGGCTGTGTTTCTCTTTGCCAGTAGCCTAAGCTCCTGGGCTCGACTTGACAACACCTCTGCTGGTCCAAGCTTTGTACCTCACTTACATGAGACAGTGAGGGGGATAACTCTGGGCATTAATGGAAGGTGTTGTTTTCTAATTTAATATATGAAATTCTATTTAAAACATTGTACTTTTTGGAAACTCTAAGAATTGCTAACGTTTTTCAGAGTCCTACTAACTTTTTAGTCTATGTACTTAGTGTTTAGCATTCTTTATGTGGTGGCTGGTATCCTATCTCAGCTGTGCATGTACTCTTTACATGCCTTGTGGATATGTTCTTTATGTCCTGTTAGCTTTCAATCAAAAGTGAACCTTCTCTCACCTCCTAGTCATGTAATTTGGTATTCAGTTTGTATTAAAAAAGAATTTAATACGGGTTGTGGTGGTGGTGTATACCATTAGTCCCAGCATTTAGGAGGCAGAGACAGGCAGATCTCTAAGTTTGAGACCAGCCTGGCCTACAAAGCAAGTTTCAGAATAGCCAGGGCTACACCGAAAAACCCTGTCTCGAGAAAAAAAATAAACAAAAAATAATTTAAATGTCAACTTGTCTAAAGTATACTTCATAGGACATCCTGGGTCTGATAGTGGGGATATTTAGACAGCAGTGGTATAGAGGCAAAGGTACACAGCCGTAGGAGTATTCTGGCAGAACCATGAGCAGACAGACTGTGTACAAGAGAACTGACTTTCCTCCCCAGGCTCCATGCTCTATTGCAGGATTATTTCTGATCTAGTTCCTTAGTGCAGTGTCTGGCACAGTCCCTGACCCTTCCATAGCTGCTCAGGCAGTGCTGGATAAATGAAGCTAGACAAGAACAAACTGACCTACGTAGGTCAGAGGCCTAGGTGCAGATTCACCATACAGTGTGTAATGGGGGAGAGCATGCAGCTATGGTGCTTCTCACACAAATTAGTATTTGCTGTTTGCATACAAATGGGATGTCTTTTTAAAATCATTACTGTGTGATATTGTATTTAGACTTTTTGAGAAAATATAAAACAAAAAAATTATAGTCCCTAACTCAAAGAACTTAAATTTCTGAAGTGTAAATACAGAGGCGGGGTGTTTGTCTGTCTTTCTGTCCTATCATAGACTGTGAAATTGTAGGGGTTTGGTGTGAATGTTGAGAACATAGCATAATGAGGCTGCCAAACACCTGGGTTGGGTCAGCGCATGAGGAGAAGTGTGTTTAGAACGTGTTTTAGTGCTGATAACTGCAGCTCAAATCTGCTTTGTGGTTGGTTTATTTTTCAGAAGGATGGTTTGTCAGGACCAGATAGATAATTCCTAATCCAAGTTTCAATGTTACTTCATAATATTCACTCACGGGAATTTCATTTTTACCTATCAAAGAAGCTTGAAGGTCAGTGGATCCTAGGGTTGTAGTTAGCGAGAATAGTCATAAAATCCTGTCTACCTTGGAAGACCAAGAGGGGCAGGTAAAGTTGGTATTCAGACTAACGGAAACCATAGAAGCTTTATTGCTTATTTAACATTGGAAGGATACTCTGATCTCCAGTATGTGGGTGGGGTGGTATAGTAATTTTGACTTCTGCCAATCATACACTTGTGTGTTGCTTTGGGGAGCATATATATATATATATATATATATATATATATATATATATATATATATATATGGTAAAGGAATTTTCAGGGTAAAGGTTTAAAGAAGGAAGGTCAGACTAGTGGAGTTAGCCAACTGTAATGAATCCTAAGCATTTGAGAATTAGGGTAACTAGAGGAGCGGTCCTCTGTGCTTTGGAGGATAGTGGAAGGTTACGTTTCTGGACTCACCAATGTTCTACACTCTCATGTGTACAATTCTATTGACATCTCCTTAAAGAAATTAATACTGACATTATATAAGATTTAAAACAAGTTGATAACATATAGACATTGTTAGAAATTCCATTTCAGGAAAGTAGGGAGTTATTTCATGAAATAAAGTTGAATATCGCATGTAGAGGCAAAATCAAGATTCTGACTGCTGAAGATCTTAACGGCATTAGATGAAAAGAGTGTAATTCTGATCTAGTTAAACCAAATGAATGAGTTGGGGAAGTACTTGTCCTTTTACAGCTATTAAAGGACAGTGAACTCTCTAGCTTTAGAAATCCAGGACGCATCTTTTGAGTGCATATTGACAGGTAGATAAAGATGGCCATCTCTTTAGAAATATGGGCAAGTTACACAGGCTTTGTCTGTGTGTTAGGGCTGTGTACACTTGTAATAATACTCTTCTGTGTAGCCCATATAGGGTTTTGAACTGTTTAGCCTTTGATTTTTTTTCTCTGTATCTTTGTAAAAATATTTTGGTTCCTTTAATTAATAATTGCACCAATCAGCATAACCAGTTTTTAGTTATGAAAGGATATTGATTTTTAAAAATGTTAGTAATTAAGTCTCAATTGTATGCGTGCATGCGTGTGTGTGTGTATGCGTGTAATTTATTCTTGTAAATTGGCTCAGTACTTGTTTTTATTTGAACATTTATTGATTCAAACCCTGGGTAATACTTGATGATTCACTGGTTGCCTGGGTTACTACAGGAGCATGGCCCCCAACTTATAGACTTTTGGTCTTTTCTCCTCTTTACTACAACCCAGCCAGTCTTTCTGAAGCATTAGCATTGCCTTTTTATGTTGTCAGTCACGTCAGTGTTAAACCCTTTTTTCTGTCTTGATTCTAAATCAGCTGAGAAGTGGCAAGCAATAGAGGTCCAGTGGTCAGTTTTATTGATAAATGGGCCAAATAACTCACATCGCCTTGTGGCCGAAATCAGACTTCTTGTTGGTTACTTCAGTTAAATGCATTCCTGTAACTGTAGGCAGAGAGGAGATGGCAGCACTGAACCAGGAATCCTCCCCATCTCGAGTCTGGCCTCAGGTCGGTCCCCAGTTAGAGAAACATCTCCAGCATTGCACTCTTCTGAAGAGTAAAGCGTGTTTTCCCTGAGAAAATAGAAGAAAAGGGGATTTCTTCTTTAGTTTATATTTGCATGGGAACTTCTGGTAGTTACAGTTGCCTTCAGAGCAAACCTTTTCCCTTACTCAAGAATTTGGAGGTCTGGCTTCTTCCTTTAATTCTAGCAGCAAACTCCCCAGCTATACTGCTTTCATAAACCCTTGATATTTGTTTTTCTTGTAGATTGCTTTTGCTGTTTCTCCCATCCATAATGTTTTTTTTTTTCCTGCAAGTATCCCTAGTCCTTTTTGTTCTGTAGGTCTGAATGCAAAATGTGCTTATATATCCCTCTGACTGGATCCTTTATTGTCATTATAAATTATGGGCTTTAGATCTCAGCATACCGAAAAGGATCTAGTTCAGCCCTATCATACTGTATTCTGGGAAGTAAAGAACCACAGAGAAATGATTTTTCTGAACTCATTCCCAATATATATTGTAAACTCAGGCCTCCCAATTTTTTGTCTTATATACTTTTCTATGCAACGGCCCTCTTAATGGTTAACTTTGATTTTGGTGTATATATTGCTTGCTTCTCAGGATCACCATACCTTTCTATCCCTTGTTTCCCCAGGGGCAAAGAAATTTGTCAGATACAAGTACAGTATTCTACATATTTAATTTGATTGTATTCAAGAACCCTTTCCCCTGAAAATAAGATGTTTGTTAGATACCTTATGAACTTGTCGATATTTGGTGGTGTTTCTGCTTTCTAATTAAAAATAGGAGTTCTAAAATAAAGAGATGGCTCAGAGGTTAAAAACCCATGCTCCTCTTGAAGAGGACCTTACTTCAGTTCCTAGCAGTCATGTCAGGCAGCTCCTGCTTATAACTCCAGCTCCAGGGGAGCTGATTTCCCTATTCTTTCATCTTTGGGTGCCTGTGCTCAGGTGCACAGGCACACATACACATAATTTTAAAAATATTTATTTAAAATAAAAATGTTTAAGAAATAATAATAAAAGATAACTGACTTGTCCAGGACAGACTGATGAGCTTCAGTATCAGCTCTTCAGGTTTCCATGACTAAGGTCAAGAATGAAAATGGAAGATCCCTTGTCAGAAAAATTTGTAGGGATTGGCTCCTTTTCTGCAGAATCTCATTGGTATTCTTTTAAGGACTAAAACGGTTCCAACTATTTTTTTTTTTTTTATGATTCCATTTCCTTTGAGAGGCAGCAAGCAGCAGACAGTTGAACGCTGTAGTGATATTTTGTATTTTAACAAGTAAAGCTTCCCTGAAGATCAGAGGGCAGAGCTAAGCCGCTAGAGGTTAGGGAGTGGAGGCACACACCTTTAATCCCAGGAATCAGGAGACAGGTTAGTTCAAGGCCACCCTGGGTTACTGGAAATTGGTCCAGTCTAAAGGAGAAACAGAGCTCACACAAAGGTGATTCTAGCACTTGGGATCATATGCCTTTAATCCCAGCACTAGGGAGGTGGAGAGAGGAGTGATATGGCTGTACAGAGAAAGGAATATAAGGCGGGAGTAGACAGAAACTCAGATGCAGTCTAAGGTTTGGTGGAGACAGTAGCAGTTTGAGGAGACAATCTGAGGACAGGAGTTCCCCTTCAATCTGAGCATTGGTAGAACTAAAAAGTCTCTCTAATGACTATCTGTACTGCTTCTCTTAGGTCTCAGATTTCATCCCCTAATATCTGACTCTAGGGTTTTTTATTATTATTAATAAGAACAATTAGAATTCGTGCCACAAAACATGTCCTGGACCTAAACAGTGTGTATTCCTGGGGATTTCTCTAGTGCCAGGTTTCTTGCTAGCCTCATAATGGCTCCCTCAATCAATATATCTCTTTTCTTATTCTCTATACCTGTCCTTTCCCCATCTTGACTATCCCATTCCCTCAAGTTCTACCCTTCTCCTTCTCCTCTCCTCTTCTCCTTCTGTCCTCTCTTCTTTCCCCACCTTTGTACTCCCAATTTTCTCAGGAGATCTTGTCTATTTCCCCTTGCCAGGGGGACCTATAATATGTTTCTCTTAGAGTTCCCCTTGTTACTTAGCTTCTCTGGGATCCTGTACTATAGTCTCATTATCCTTTGCTTTACAGCTAGTATCCACTTATGCGTGAGTACATACCATGCTCATCCTTCTGGGTCTGGGTTACCTCATTCAGGATGTTTGTTTCTAGTTCCATCCATTTGCATGCAAATTTCAAGATGTCATTGTTTTTTTTACTTCTGTAGTACTCCAGTGTATAAATGTTCCACATTATCTACTCTTTGGTCGAGGAGCATCTAGGTTGTTTCCATGTTCTGGCTATTACAAATAACGCTGCTGTGAACATAGTTGAACATATGTCCTTCTAGTATGATTGAGCATCCTTTGGGTAAATGCCCAAGAGTGATATTGCTGGGTCTTGAGGTTGATTCTTAATTTTCTGAGAAACTGCCATACTGATTTCCAGAGTGGTTGTACAAGTTTGCATTTCCACCACCAAGTATGGAGGCGTGTTCCTCTTACTCCACATCCTCTCCAGCATAAGCTATCATTGGTGTTTTTGATCTTAGCCATTCTTACAGGTGTAAGATTAGGTATCTCAGAGTTGTCTTGATTTGCATTTCCCTGATGGCTAAGGAAGTTGAACATTGCCTTAAGTGTCTTTCTGCCATTTGAAATTCTTCTGTTGAGAATTCTCTGTTTAGATCTGTGCCCCATTTTTTAATTGGATTATTTGTTTTGATGTCTAATTTCTTGAGTTCTTTATATATTTTGGAGATCAGTCCTCTGTCTGAAAAGGTAAAGATCTTTTCCCATTCAGTAGGCTACCTTTTTGTCTTATTCACTGTGTCCTTTGCTTTAGAGAGGCTTCTCAGTTTCAGGAGGTCCCATTCATTTATAGTTGCTCTCAGTGTCAGTGCTACTGGTGTTATATTTAGGAAGTGGTCTCCTGTGCCCATGCATTGAAGGCTACTTCCCATTTTTTCTTCTATCAGTATCACATTCAGTGTGGTCAGATTTACGTTGAGGTCTTTAATCCATTTGCACTTGAGTTTTGTGCATGGGGATAGATAGGGATCTAGTTGCATTCTTCTACATGTTGACATCCAGTTATGACAGCTATTTGTTGAAGATGCTTTTTTTTTTTTTTTGGTTTTTCAAGACAGGGTTTCTCTGCAGCTTTTTTAGAGCCTGTCCTGGACCTAGCTCTTGTAGACCAGGCTGGCCTCGAACTCACAGAGATCCGCCTGCCTCTGCCTCCCGAGAGCTGGGATTAAAGGCGTGCGCCACCACCGCCCGGCCGATGCTTTCTTTTTTCCATTGTATAACTTTAGCTTCTTTGTCAAAAACCAGTTATTCATAGGTGTGTGGATTAATATCTGGGTCTTCACTTCGATTCCATTGGTCAACCTGTCTGTTTTTATGCCAATACCAGGCTGTTTTTTATTACTGTAGCTTTGTAGTAGAGCTTGATGTCAGGGATGGTGATGCCTCCAGAGGTTCCTTTATTGTACAGGATTTTATTGGCTATCCTGGGATTTTTTGTTTTTCCACATGAAGTTGAGTATTGTTGTTTCAAGGTTTGTGACGAACTGTGTTGGGATTATGATGGGGATTACACTGAATCTGTAGATTGCTTTTGGTAGGATTGTCATTTTTATTATGTTGATCCTACCTGTCCAAGAGCATGGGAGATCTTTCTATTTTCTGGTGTCTGCTTCCGTTTCTTTCTTCAAAGACTTAAAAGTTCTTCTTGAACAAGTCTTTAATGTTATCCCAAGATATTTTATGTTATTTGTGGCTATTGTGAAGGGTGCTGTTTCTTGGATTTCTTTCTTAGCTTCTTTATCGTTTGTATATAGGAGGGCTACTGATTTTTTTGAGTTGATCTTGTATACTGCCACATTACTGAAGGTATTTATCAGCTGTAGGAGTTCCCTGGTATAGTTTTTACTGTTACTTATGTATACTATCATATCATCTGCAAATAGTGAGAGTTTGACTTCTTCCTCTCCAATTTGTATCCCCTTGATCCTCCTTTTGTTGTCTTACTGCTCCAGCTAGAACTTCAAGCACTATGTTGAATAGATATTGTTGTTGTTTGCTTTGTTTTGTTTTCTTTGCCGCCCGTACCAAGCCAGGAAACTGTCTCTAAAAGGAACCACACCTCTACTTTCCTCCAGCAAACAGAACCTATCGGAGAAAAGACAGTTACCAAGAAGCTGAGTTTGGCCCTGTTTTTGTGAGTTTAGAATCCTTTATTTAAGCTTTTTTAGGTCTTATGTGGAAATTACTGGCCTATGTTGGGCTGCCATATGTAGTCAGTTTTCCTGTCCTGTCACCTACTCCCCATTCTGGCAGCTGCTTCCATATTACCACAGAGAGACAATTAATATTATTTATAAATGCTCAGTCAATAACTTAGACTTACTAATAACTAGCTCTTACATTTTAAGTTAACCCATATTCCTTATTTATACTGTGCTGTGTGGCGGTACCTTTATTATTAGCATGGCATGTTCATCTCCTGCTTCCTCTGCGTCTAGCTGTGAACTCCTGAGTCTTTCCCAGCACTCTTTTCGAGACAGGGTTTCTCTGTAGCTTTGGAGCCTATCCTGGAACTAGCTCTTGTAGACTAGGCTGGCCTTGAACTCACAGAGATCCATCTGCCTCTGCCTCCCAAGTGCTGGGATTAAAGGTGTGCCGCCCGGCTCTACCTGGGGAATTTGTGTGCAGCTCTTTAGATTGTCTACTTCTGAACAGGAGTTCAGGCATTAGGACTGAGCTAGAAGTTACTATTAGAAACTTCGGTGTGGAGCTCTGTCTTAACGGGAGCCTACCTTTGAAATTTCTACCTGTCAGAATGTGTGCGTGCGTGTGATTGTATGTGTGCATGCATGTGTGTGCGCGTGTACATGTCGTGTATGCCTTTGAGTGTACAAGTACACATCTCTGCACATACATGTAGAGACCACAGTGGAATGACACATGTCATCCTCTGTTACTCTCTGTCTTATTGCTTTGAGGTAGAATCTCTAACTGAACACTCACTGGCCTTTTAGGTGAGGCTAGTCATCTTTGTTCCCAAATGCTGGAGTTCAAGGCATACACAGCCATGCCTGGCTCTTTATGTGGGTTCTGGGGATGCAAAACAAGTGTTCTTCCCCTCTGAACTCTGTCTCTAGCTTCTATATTCTTTGAACAGCAAGAAGTTAAAATCAGTATGCTGGCCCTAAGTGGAGGTTGTTTACCTGGTTCTCTTGTTGTCAGACTTTGCTGTGTCTAGGAAAAACCAGACAGCTTATAAGAAATACAGATTCTCTGACCACATTCCAGAGATGGTTTCTTAGGTGGGGTGCTGAAAAAAATCAGTTTGGTGCAGCAAGTCCTTAACTGTCCTTTGAGAAATGTAGTCCCAGATGAAATTTTGTTTGGGTGGGGGTGGAGCATATTTAAATTTATGTATTTAACATCTGCTAAGTATAAAAGTCCAAAAAAAGAAAAGAAAATGTGGTTGGTTTCATCAGCCCTGTTCTCTGCTTCAGCCTTTCTCCCCAGTTTGTTTTGCTTTGTTAACATAGAGCAGATTTTTTTTTTTCTCCCAAATCCAGTAAGCTTAGTAGCATTGTAGAAAAAAAGTTTTGCCACCTTCTTCTTGTCTGTGTTGGTTGCTTCTAGAAAGCTCAAACTCCAGGTCTTGTGACTACAGAGACATTGGCAATACCTTAGTACTACTTTACCAGCTGCTGGTATGGAGCAGGAACAGTGAACAGCTGTCACTGCATGAAGTCCAGCCTCTTTTCTTTGTTTAGAATAGATACTTGCTTATTGAAGCCGGTTTTAAGCTCTGTAGATTCTATTGGTAAAGTTGTTTCTGTTGAAAAATCTGTGTTGGGTACATGAGTGCCATAGCACATATAGTGTGTTTTGGGGACACACCAAGGACAGCCTCTGGTGTTGGTCCTTACCTTCCATCTTAAGTTTGAGGCAGAATCTTTCTGTAGTCAATTGTTGCATGTGCTAAACTTAGCTGCTTCATGTGCTTCAAGGGATTCTCCTGTCTCCTTCCATCTCACTGTAGGAACATTGGGATCCGCAATGGGCCTGATGTGGGGACAACTTGGATCCCAGCACTCGGGAAGCAGAGGCAGGCAGATCTCAGAGTTCTAGGCAGCCAGGTCTACAGAGCTAGTTCCAGGACAGCCAGGGCTATGCAGAAAAACCCTGTCTCAAAACACAAAATTCATCAAAGGAAACTCCAAATCTCCGTAAGCCATTACATTCCTTCCTACTAACCATAAATCCCAGTGGGTTCCAAGGTCCCTACTCAGAATTTATAGTCTCTATCCATCTTTGTATTTATCTTCTGTATTGTAATACACAACTGAAAAATTTAAAAACAAAACCAGGAGATTGCTCAATGGACCATTGCTGATTTTTATTTCTTTGTTTGTTTGTTCTTTTCAAGAGCACCGGAGTGCTTACTCATCGTCATCCCCAGGTCCTCACTCTTCAGACAGAAATATCAATAAATGAAAGTACCCGATACAATTATATACAAATTAGTTGAAAAGATTTACAAGATTAGTAGTGTTTCAGTTCTGGCCTAGGAAGTCCCTTGTAAGAGGTGAGTATTGAGCCAGGTATTAAAGGATTAGTAGATGAGAGAAGACTTAAATATATAAAGAGCAAGACATTTAAACAGTTGTTCTTTGGGGACTTTGTTAGGATGGTAGACCAAACACACTTTAGTTTCTCTTCTCACGTTTAGTTTAGTTTCATTCTAACTATTGGGAGAACAAAGGGGAATACATTCTTCAAAGATGAGAGATGTTCCTACATTTCTCACCAAGAAAGGCCAGTACTATCTTATTATCCTTGTACATAAATGGCTGTGGGGGAGTCCCAGCTTAGCTCACATGCAGGGCCTGCGTTTGCAGCAGAAGTGGAAGTGCCTCTCTCTCATGGGGGGCCTGGTAACCCTTAGGAGAAGTGGAGGAAAGAGTTAGCATTACTGACATTTGCTCTGCTCCACAAGAATGGAGCAGAGGAGTCACAGCTTCTCTACCTTTTCCTGCCTGTACCCTGAAAATAGGGCAAGGGATGGGATGGTTACTCCAGAGGTCATGCTAGTAGGTGTGGAGGTCTGTATCATCAAAACTCTAAATTTAGTACTTTCAGATCAAGGAGAGGTGTGTTATCCAAAAGACAAGGATGGTTTAGGCTAGGAAACAATTTAGCCGGTCAGATGCCTACTATACAAGCCTAAGGACCTAGCCTCATAGCTTCAGTACCTACATAAAAAACTGAGTGTGATGGCACATGTCTGTGAGCCCAGCATTGCTGGTTGAACATAGACAGATCCCTGGAACTTATTGAACAGCCCTCCTAACCTAATCAGTGAGCCTCAGATTAAGTGGGAGATCACCCAGTCTCAGAATAATAGTTGGAAAGCAATAGTGGAATACATTTGTTGATGTCTCAGCAACGTATATTCATATACCCTAAACAAAACAATGGAACCCAGCTCCGAATTGTTTATAAATAAGAAATGCTCAGAAAACAATTTACGAAAATTTAAACAACATTGCCTGAATTTAGACATTTGACTTTTATACTTATAATCCCAGCACTTGGGAGATGAAGGCAGGAGGATTACCAGTTCCAGGCCAGCCTGCTTTGCATAGTAAGACACGACATTTAAAAAAAAAAAAGTTCTCAAATTAAATTTTAAAAAAATATGTTAAGTACAGATAAGAATAATGGAGTTATATAAAGATCTGAATTCAGTGACTTTCTTACCAGGGTTCAGTATCCATTACTTAAGCCTTCAAGAGTATCTGAAGAGTACCACATCTGGCTAGAGATGTGGATATATTAGTTAGGTTGTTGTCAAAACCAGTTTGGGATGTGGTGCATGGAACTGCTTGCACTGTTCATTTGAAACCCTCCTAAACTGTGTAAATTTGTATCTTTAGTTGCCTTTAATTGGTAAAACACTACATCTTCATCTTAGAAGTTGTGGTTCTTTTTCAGTTTTTATTGTCACCAACGTATGTTGGCCTTTGTTTCGGTGCTGCAGATTTAGCAGTGAAAGCCTCCAAGGCAACGTAAGATCTGGCTCCATTTTGTCTACAGCAGATTGCATCTGTACCAAAACAAGTGCCTTTTAACCAGTGTCCTTATTTTCTGTGCCAAATCTGTTCTCTATTTATAGATGGAATTAAATTGGGTACTATGAAAGTTGAATGAAATGTGCAAATGAGCCTTTTCATGGTAGTATCTGTGTTTTAGGAGCATGCTGCAGGGATGCTGAGCTGAAACTCTTCTCTTAGGAGCTGTTTCTCCAGTGGAATAGTGGTCCCACATTTGAGTCCTCAGCCTCTGCTTGTCAGTGGATGCTGTGACTGGGGTCAGGAACTGTTCTCAGTATCATGCTTGTAATTCATTCTTGCCTGTTGTAAATCTCACCCTGTAAAGGTTTTAATTCTTAAAATGGGATGAGGAACTACTTTGTAGTAATGTGTTTTCATAGATGCACTCTTTCAGTGTTTCAGATCCGCAGGCACAGAGTAGTAAGACCTGTAATTACATGTCACGTGTGTTCTCATGTCCAGATACAGCACTAACTTTTTAACACATGCTTCTCATCAAGACCCGGGCGCTGAGGTGGGGTGGGGGAGAAGTATAAGAAATCCTGTCCGTTGAGTGCTTGATGTTGTGGTTTGTTTCTGTTTGGAAAGCCATCTGATATAAGCGACAGCAAGTGAAGGTTCCCAGAAATCTTAGTTCATGGAGCCACGTAGAATACAAGAGAGACAGGGTTAGAATTTGATACAGTTGGTATGTTGGTAATTCCTTGTGTGTTGTAAGTACATAGTGTTCTTACAGTAGACCCATGTTTTATTATAAAATCGTTTCATTTTGTTGCCCCAAATAGTCTTCCTTTCCTTCCCCTCCCTGCCCTACAAGTTAGTGGTTTTCTTTCTTTCTTTCTTTCTTTCTTTCTTTCTTTCTTTCTTTCTTTCTTTCTTTCTTTCTTTCTTCCTTCCTTCCTTCCTTCCTTCCTTCCTTCCTTCCTTCCTTTCTTCCTTTCTTCCTTTCTTTCTAATTGGAAGCTTAAAAAGGAAGACTATAGAAGTAAGGTTGCTTTGCTCAGCCTCCAGAGCTGTTAAACAGGAAACGTTAGGATTTGTATTATTCAGAGCTCTTGGTCACATGCAGGGCAGATCCAGTTTAAATTAGTGTAAGTTAAACGCTGATCATTAGGATTGTGCTGGCTTACAGAATCAGAATCAGAAGGTTTGATTGAGAATTCCAAGGCTTTTTGTCTCTAGTTGCTCTCTACATGTCCCTGGCTACTACAACTATGTTGCAGAGGAAAAGACATTAATTTACCTACCCACTCCTCTCCAGTTTTTTAATAAGATTTATTTTACTGTATGTATGTGTTTGTATGTAGGTGCTGACAGCCCCGGATTATATCTTTTTCAAGGAAAAACTCCCAAGTTGTCCTAGTTGTCATCTGTGGACCAGTCAGTTAGAGAAGGAATAGACTATTATAGCATGGTTTTAGCTGTATCTTTCCTATCTGGGGACCAGTATTGAGTACACAATCTCCTGATCTCCTTCACACCATTTCATCCGTGCAATAGCTATCTATCTATTTTAAGTTGTTTGGGGGCCTGGCAGGATGACTTAGCAGGTAAAGGCACTCGCTACCAAACTTGATAACAGCTTTAGGTCTCTGGCCCACATGGTGAAAGGAGGAAACCAGTTCCCACAAGCTGTTCTCTGGCACCCATGCTCCAACCTTGGCACATGTACACACATGCAGTAGGCACACACACACGGTAGAATTACTAAGTTTTAAAAGTTATTTGGGGACTGGGAAGCTGACCTAGTGGGTAGGAGTACTTGCTGTGCTGGAATGAAGACTTGAATTCAAATGCCTGACATGCTTGTGGAAGCTGGGAGTTGCTTCTTGGCTTGTTATTCCTCTATTGGGGGAGAGAGGTGTATTCTGAGAGAGATAGGTGGATTCTGGGAGCTTATTAAACATCCAGTCCAGCAGAAAACAAAGCAAAAAACATAGTGGAGTTCATGTTCAGTAACAGTGTCTTAAGGGAATAAGGCAGAGAATAATTGTGGCATGAATTCTTATTGTTAGTAATAAAACCCAGAGTCAGATATTGGGGAGTGAAAGCTGAGGGATCAGAGAAGCAGATTGGCCAGCCACTAGTTCTTACCTCTACCTCAGACTAAAGGGGCAATCCTGTCTCTACAAATCCTCAGACTGACTGCAGTCTCTACAAAACTTCAGACTGCATGCTTAGACTGAATCCTCAAACTACATCTCAAACTGAGTTCCCCTGAGTCTGCCTCGGAGGTCCTGTCTTCTGCCTTATATTCCTCTCTCTGCCCTGCTATAGCATTCCTGTCTCCACTTACCTAATGCAGGGATTAAAAACATAGGATCCCAAATGCTGGGATCACCTTTGTGTGAGTTCTGTTTTTCTTTTTGACAGATTAAATCTTGTGTAGTTCAAGGTGTCCTTGAACTCACAGAGATCCACCTTCTGTCTGGGATTAAAGGTGTGTGCCACCACTGCCTAGCCTCTATGACTATTATCTTAGCTGTGCACTTTGGTCTTTAGGTAAGCTTTATTTGTTAAATTACAAATAAAATATCACTACAAATAATAGAGGAAGGCATAATTGAGTCCTGCTCTGGCCTCTGGGCGCATGCACATACACAAAGTATACCATACACAGAAGCCATTTTTAAAATTTATGTACTTATTTATGTAAAATAGCTCATGCCAATAAATGCTTATTATTTTTATGACTGTTTGAGGATAAATGTATATATTATGCCTTTTTGTTACTAAAAACTCCAGGGTATAGTTGTTGAGAGTAAAGTCATATTCTTACATATCTTCTAGTTACTCTTTTATTCCATTATAACAAATAAGCCTTCTTGTTAAGATTGTGCAGATATCTCATTCTTTCTTATATTGTCTCCCCTTGATTTTTCAGACTGGACCCCAATCTTCTTCCTATTCCACTTTTCCTCTCACTGTATGGTTATAGTAAACAACAGCCCTCCTGTTTCCCTTAATTATTCATTATATTTTATTGTTGTCTGTACAGGGTCCCACTGTTGTCAATTACATATTTCTTCTCTGTTCCCTGTTACTTCGGTGATAATGTAGTCTTGGTTTAGGGCAGCAAGATTTCCTCAGGAAGTCTCCAGTGACTTCTTGGCATTCCACCTTCAACCTTAACATCTTTATCTTTTATTTTCCGATAGTGAGATACTTCTGGCTCTCCTTCTGTCTACTGTGTTTTATCCTTGGTGGGGGGGGTATCATTTCTTTGGGGAGAAAGTGAGATCAGAGTGCTAGGTGAGTTTCAGCTGCCATGGTAAAACAATCCCTTGATGGTGTCAGAGGTCTCGTGATGTCAGAGCTCTTCCCAAAAGCCTGCCTTTTATCAGACCTCTGACTGCCTTTTATCAGGAACCAAGCTAGAGATGAGCCCTTCCCCATCCATGCCGGAATGTTTTCTGGCTTGGTCTTGGACAGGTCCTGTGAAGGTATTCTATTTTCATTACTGTTACTTTGACAAATACTTAAGAAGAAAAGTGTTTATTTCCCCTCACAATTTCAGATGATAGCCCATCATTTGTGGAAGTCAAGTTAGGAAGTCTAGTTAATAACTTGAAGGTAGGCTATTCCACACAACATTGCCTCTGACCAAGGAGGTCACCTACAGCCAAAGAGGTGCAGCAGGAACCATGAGTATCACAGCTTGCAAGCTGGTTTGCAAGATGGCTTATACTCAGCTAGCTTTTCAACATAATTTTAGGATCATCTGCCTAGGAATGGACCTACCTGCATGGCCTAAGCCCTCCTATATAAATTCATAATTAACAGTCTGCCACAGAGAAGCCTATAAGCTGCTGTGATCTAGGCATTTTCTCAGTTGAGGTTCTCTGCTGTGGGATAATGCTCTTATGCACTGTAAAGATTTGTCGTTTGTATTAGTTTAATAAAACGCTGATTGTCTAATAGCCAGGCAGGAAGTACAGGCAGGGCCACCAGTCTAGGAGAATTCTGAGAAGAAGAAAGGCAGTCTTCAGTCAGACACAGAGAAAGCAAGATGAGAATGCATTACTGAGAAAAGGTTCAAGCCACTAAACATAGTTAGGAATTATGGGTTAATTTAAGTTGTAAGAACTAGTTAATAATAAGTCTGAGATAAATAGGTCAAACAGTTATAATTAATATAAACCTCCATGTGTTTCTTTGGGACTGAATGGCTGGGGACCAAGCGGGACAGAAACTTGCATCTACAGTTCTCCTCTCAAGTGACTTAGACATTTACATTTAAAGCCAACCAGAACAGCAGGCAGGCACAGCTTCTGTGAGTTCATGAAAGCCACAGCCTGTGGTCTCCAGAAGGTACTATTTTACAGTATCTTGATCTTTAGCTCTTACAGTTTTTCTGTTGCCTCTTCTGCTATGTCCTTGAGCCTTGGGAAGGGAGAGGCTATGATATAGATGTTTTTTTAGAGCAGGGCTCACCACACAGTCACCTGCTCTCTGTACTTTGACCAGTGTGAATCTCTGCATTTATTGCTCTCTTCTACAAAAAGAAGCTTCTCTTTTTAAGGGGTAAGAGCTGCACTGATGTGTAAATATAAGGATAGGTATTTAGAAAACAGTTTGATAGTATGTTCACTTAGCAAAGTAATGATATCAGCTTCTCACTTGAGACTTATGACCTCACTAGCCATGGTTCTTGGCCATTTTCAGAAACAGGCATGAACTCCCACCTGGGAAGCAAGCCTTACATCCAGGTAGAAAGTCACTGGTTATCCCTATAACATCTATGCCACTGTTGCACTAGTGGGCTTCTCTTGCCAGGTTGGTCATTATTGTATAGCTCACAGAGTTTATAGCCGGTTAGACTGACTGCTAATAACTTTTCTCTCTCAGCATCTGCATAGCCCCTTCCAAAAATCTGAAAGTTATCTAGCATGGAAAAAGCTTCAGGACAGTATCATCTTGATTTCTCCATATCTTGTGACCAAAACAGGTGATATCTTCAGCAATAGGGTCTTAAAATCAAGTTCTGATGGTCAGCCAAGAGCAGTGGCAGCAGTCTGTATTGTTTGCGGAGGAGGGTCTCTGAGATCCCTCCTGACCAGCCACAAGAAGGGCCCTATCCCGTAACTGGCACTGAACTTTGTTTTTTTTTTTTTTTTTTTTTTTTTTTTTTTTTAATAACCTATCGCTTTCAGGAGGAATGTTATCCTACTTTAGAGTACCCTATCAGTTAAACTTATTGAAAAAAACTTTCTGTGTGCACATGTGCCCTCACATGCGTGTATGCACATGTGCACACGCATGTTTATGTGCATAGCATGTATATGTACAAAGAGAAAGACTGTATGTGTAAGTTTTCATGTAGTTTTTAAAAACATCTTTAATATTAGCTGTTTATCTCCCACCCCCTTTGTTCTCTCATCCTTCTTCCCGACTTATCCTCCCCATTACTTCCCGTTGAACCACTTAGGTTCTACTATCCCCTCCCTGTAGTCGCCCACCTCATGGCTCTGTTTTTAGCTTCCTGACTGCCACACATTCCCCAGTTTAAACAAACAAAACAAAATTCAAAGCTTGGATCCACATGTGAAATAGAATGTGTGATATTTGTCTTTCTATACTTAGATGACTTCACTCAGTGTGAACCCCCTTCCTTTTCCTTATCCATTCTTCAGCAGATGGACATCTACTCTGCTTCCATTCCTTAGCTATTTATTGTGAATAGAGCAGCAGTGAACATAGATGAATTAATTATCTCTATAGTAGAATATAGAAGTCTTTGGTGTGGTATAGCTGGATGTTGTTGATCTTTTTCTAGCTTTTTAAAGTATGGAATGCTTCACTAATTTGTGCATGGGGACTGTGCTAATCTTTATCATTCCAATTTTATATGGAAGTGAACACTGTGATTCTATTAGCTATTATCAGTCACTATTGTTAAGTAACCTGAGATTGAGCAAACCAGTATTCATGGACCAAATCTATCTAGAAATAATAGAAATATAGAAATTATTAATAAAATGTTTCTGCTGATAAACTTCCAAACCTCGGGTTTTTAAAACTTTACTACAAAGAAGGGAAGTACATTTTGTCTAGAATCATCCTGGACGATGAGTTCAGGGGATGTTTTCTTGATGTCCTATTTAGAAATCCTATTTCCAAGCTTACCAGGGATCTCTTCCTCATATTTGTCTTTATCAGAAGAGTTCTGGAAAAAAATTTACAATTTAAAATTGATTCTTTTGTCAAAGGTAACATAAAAAATCGTGTTGAAGATTCTCTTGATGGAGTATCTTATTTATCCCCAAATAAACATGAAGGTTAAGGAGACATTTTGCTATTTGCAAAATACTCTTCCAGCTTCACCTCCTCCAGCTTCTAGCTAAAAAAGTCTAGAGGTGCCCAGCTTAACTTTGGAAGTGCTTTACCCTCGTTCTCCCTATGCATTCCTTTCTCCTAGTAAAATAGCCTAGTTGAAGAGGTTCTATTTAATTTTGATTTGAGCCTCTTTTAGCTTTTAGTATAATTTTAGCACGTATGTATATACACAATTGCTTTTTAAATACATGTTTAAAATTAAGAGAAACATCTGGACAAATTTTAAATAAAGTTGCATTTAATAAATGAAATAAATTTCAGATGTTAGGAACAAAAATTCAAGATTTTATGTAATATTCAATAGGTCTCTGAGTATGTGTTTGTAATGGTGACTTTGGGAATATCATCAGCTTCCTTTAAATTTGTGTCAAACAGTTAAGCATGAAACTTTTTTAAGACAGTAAAATCACAAATAACTATGGGTTAGGTTTTTCTCTGGGTTTATTAGAGTGTTTTTATTGAATCTTTTAGTTATTAAGATTCAAGTTAACAGTTTCTATTTTTCTTTTGTAATAAAGTAGAATATTTTAAAGTATATTTTATATTTTTTGAAAGAATAAAATTGAGTCAGTAAATATTATGTCCTTTGAAAAAGCAGTGACCTGAGTGTCAGCCCTTGTCCTGCAACTAGCTGTAGGACCTCTGCTGCTTTTATAAGTCAATCTGGAATATGAGGATTGTGTGTTGTGGCTTTCTTCATTGAGTTGAACAGAGCATAAGTATTTTTACCAGCGGAAATAAATACTGTGTGACTTTTTAATGAGAAGCTTTGTAACCTGAAATAAGAGTTCTGTGAAAGTTTAGAATCTTAAAAAATTTAGAAGTAGAACTTTCTGCTTTGCTTTTTTTTTTTAACCATTCGAAGGTACAAGTCTCTTATTAAAGTCTATTAGCCTTTATAAAGATTGAGTTCCATTTTCATCCTTGGTTTGGCTTGGAATAGTTTGTTGTGGACTTTCCCAGTAGGTAAACAGACCAGTCTTTAGCATTGAGTTTTCAAAAATGGAGTGACTTTGCTCTGCCCTGTTTGCACCCAGTCCTGTCCTGTCTCACCCCTTTCTCTCCAGTGTCAGCTAGTTCTCCTAATGGAAAACACCAGCAATGACCTTCAAATCCTGTCGTTTGCTACTCCTTCTGGTCCTTTCGAATCTTTCTTAGCCTTGAGCCCTCATTGGCTATATCTAGCACAGGTCTTCTGTCTCTTGGCTGCGCTTGCCATCATGGTCCTTCACCTACAGGGTCAAGTCTAAACTCTGGCCAAGTGCTCTCGCATGTAGTGTCTCTGTGCCCTTGCACTGCCATCTAGCCACACGGCTCTTTGGTACCCAAGAACGCATGATGACTCCCCAAGAATGTACAGATTCTTGTTGGCTTCAAACTCGATCTCCACTGCTTTCTAGCCTCGAAACTCTGGAAATTTCACTTAGCCTCAGTATACTTCTTATTCCTCACAATAAAATGAGAATAAACTGCTTCTGCCTGATAGTTTGTAGGGTTTAAAGGAGATAATCCACATAGAGGACTTAGAGTTGGGCCTTCAGAACTTCAGTATATGTATATACATCTGCAGTCATTAGTTACTCTTACTGGGTTTTTTTCTTGAATTTCTTTCAGAATTTGATGTGTATCTTTGTTCAAGTAAACTTTCCCAGATATACCCAACTATAAATAATCTTTTTAAAGTCATTTATGTATAGAAGTGTTTTACCTGCACTGTCTGGGCACCACTCGCATGCAGTGCCTTTGGAGGCCAGCAAAAGGTGTCGGGTCCCCAGAACTGAAGTTACAGACAGTCGTGAGCCTCGCTGTGGGTGCTAGGAACCAAGCCTGGGTCCTCTGGAAAAGCCCCTAGTGCTCTTAACTGCTGAGCCATCTCTTTGTCCCCACAAACAATCCATCCATTAATGAAGCCATCTATCCATTCCTTAAATTTTTAAAGACTTGCTTAAATATTAATTGAATGTTTTCTGTGTGGTATAAGATATAAGACTACTCAGAGGAATACAGAACCTAATGAGATCTTCTAAGAAGGATAAGAGAGATCAGAGGTGTATAAAATGTCTATATAGCAAATGTTTATTGAGCCATCTGCAGAGGATCTGGGCATTATATGAGAACATGAGTTTTAAGCGTGGTGTCATAATGACTGACTCTGGTGAGATAGCAGAGTTTTAGTATTTAACTATTACCAACATGTTTGTCAAATGTAAGAAAGAATTTACCATATAAGAAGGTCAGGGTCTTGGTGGGTTCTTACAGGATATTCTGCCTACCTCTCGGGAATCTTCCATATAACTCCTGGGCTGTGTGTCTTAGTTAGGGCTTCTATTGTTGTGAAGAGACACATGAACATGGCATCTCTTATAAATTTATATATATATGTGTGTGTGTGTGTGTGTGTGTGTGTGTGTGTGTATACACACACACACATACGTACATACATACATATTTGGGGTGACTTACAGTTCACAGGTTTAGTCTATCGTCATCATGGTGGGCCATGGCAGCATGTAGGCAGACATGGTGCTAGAGAAGGAGCTAAAAGTTCTACATCTTGATCTGCAGGCAGCACGAAGCGAACTGTGACACTGGGTACAGCTTGAGCATAGGGGACCTCAAAGCCACAGAGACACACTTCCTCCAACAAGGCCATACCTCCTAGTAGTGCCACTCCTTATGGGGAGCTTTTCTTTCGTGTGAGTGCAGGGTAACTCTACAGCACTCAGAACAGCAAGGGCAGTGCTTGTTTTAAGTCCCCAGTGCTCATTCTGGCCCGTTTACATAAAACATACTCTAAAGAAAGAAGAGGATGACCTATTAAGAAGGTCGCTCTTCCCATGTACCTTAAAAGGATATTGTAATTTGATGATTCTTAATGTCTGTGAAGCCATCAGGCTTACTAATTAATGATGTTGGCTTAAGTTCAAAGTGAGGATTTAGGGAAATTCATATTCTGTCCTTTAACATTAATCATACCATGGCAGTCATCACGGAGTGAATGAAGTGAATTCTGTCTCAGCCCATGTACATGTTTCTCCCCATGTTTCTGCACATTTCTGGCATAAGTACAGATTCTCCATTAAAGTCCACGTTGGTCCTAGAATTCCAGGGTATGATTTCATAACTTTAATCATGTGTTTTCAAAACTGCCCAACAGTTTTAATTCTGAATGTCTTATAGCAAGGAGCAAGGACTAACTCCAGTGGAGAGAAAGAAGAAAGGAAAAAGGAAAAATGAAACCACTGTGGAGAGTTTAGAGCTGGATCAGAGTTTGCCAAACTCAACCCTGCGGAGTCCTGAGGAGCCCACCGAGTCTACAGACAGCCAGGTACAGCTGTGACTGGGGACCTGCTTGAGGTTATGGGGTCTGGACAAGTCTTGACATTCATTCAGTGCTCCTCCATGTCTGTCCCCAGCTTACTGTCCTTACACACAGACCCGAGCTGCACTTGTACTGTCTTGGTGGGTGAGCACATAGACCACTTACAGGCTATTTACCAAGTCTGATAGTTACGTTAATAAGTTCTCAGAAGTTAAGAGTGTAGCGTATCAGTCTTCAGAGGCAGTTGATGTGGAAAATTAAGTTAGGAGTCAGGCTAGGTAAGGTAAGAGACCTGTTCTGGGATGTAGTACTCAGAGTGACAGGCTAGCATATACTGGACGTCCTGCTTCTCACTGCTGGCAAAGTCAGAGGTATAGTATATACCAGAATAATAAGGGAAGTTTCCAAACATAGAAACAAGGAGTTGCCCATCTAACTCATTGCTTTGGAGCCTGTCCTGGAACTAGCTCTTGTAGACCAGTCTGGCCTTAAACTCACAGAGATCCTGCCTCCTGAGTGCCGGGATTAAAGGCATGTGCCACCACCGCCCAGTGTCTAACTTGGTTCTTAATGCCAAGTGCCCTTGATACTGGTGGGGATGTTCTTTCTTCTAAGTTGAGGATGGGATAATAGATTAATGTGAGCTTACTCATGCTAATAATAATACTGAGTAATAGAGTGAATACTTGTGAGTTATTATTTATAGGAAGTTACATTGGTATAGATTCTTGTATATTGATACAAAGTTAAATTATATTAAATATTGTATAAATACATGCTTTTACCTCTGCTTAAAATATTTTTATATATTGATATATATTTATCATATTGCAATGTACATTTCTACCTCTAATCAAGATACTTATACATTGTTTACATTTTGAGGTCATTGTTCTCATTTGTTGCACAATTGTTTGTTTGTATAATATTCTAATATGAAGTCTTAGTCTTTAAGTTATATAGGTATTAAGGATTATAGATCAGTAGTTATATTTGTCATGCTTAGACTAATCAGGTTCTTTAGATACATGGACATTATATTCTACATAGGAAGTTAATCTTCAACCACTTCAAAAAACTGTAAAATATGACATTTAAATAAGTTAGGGTTCTGTTGAAGTGAGATACAATTGCTCCTGGCAGCACCGATCTACTCCTGAGAGAATGTTGAGCACCAAAGACACTCAGCTTGGCAAAACTGGCCTTTGGGCAAAGAAATGCCCATGCCTCAACCATGGACAAGATACATAGTATGGGAAAATGGATAAGCAGGACTGTCAAATCTTGCCAAACAGGGTGAGACAGTTTTTAAAAAATTTCCTGCCTTTGAAAATGGTCTGTCAGTTATTCTAGCCAAAGTTGGTTGCTTCAATGTTGCAAATGACACTTTGGGGGATTGCCCAGGTAGCCAGTTGTTTCTGTCATTTGTTACAAATTTTGGAAGTTGCTTGATTGTACTTCCTGCTTTCTCAAGTAATATTATTTCCCTTCTCAGATCTTCGATGGGGTTAAAGACAAGATAGTTGTAGTTACTTTCTTGTCATGACTTGGCCAAGTTATTTATTATACAAGACTTAAACTAGTAAGGATAGGATAATTATTAAATATATTTGTTCTTACTGTATATAATTTTGTATTAGGCTTAGAACTCTCTTATTTAAACAAAAGGGGGAGGTGCTATAGGAAGTCTTACAGCTAGTGCTTACCCACCTATTGGGGCGTGGCCTCTTATATAAGCTGATGCAGAGCCTGTGTCCGCTCTCTTTTCCCAACCTCTCCCTCTGTTCTGGTTGTGGATTTCGGTTTTCTAATCTCTGTTCCAGAAGAGGATTCTGATTTTTGGGTTTACCTCTACATAAATAACCATCTATTTCTCAATTCTGAGCTAGTGTGGGATTTCTTTTAAGCGACCCGTCTTCACTAGGACTTGAGTCTAACATTTGAAAGTACCATTTCCTTTGCTGTCCACAGCAGTGTATCTGAACTGGAACATCATTCAGAATTAGACCCTGCTGGTTGGCCCCCTTGAGTTTCTCGTTGACATTCACTCTAGGCAGGCGTTGGCTTGTAACATCCTGGTCTTCATAAGTTAGAGAGAGTGTCTACTGTCAAAGCAAAAGTCACCTCCCGGGCTATAGGCTAGAACTGGGAGCTTTTAGGCAACCGTGCTGGCAGAAAAGCAACCATATTAAGTTGACAACATTTGACGAGTTAAAGTTTTGAGGGATAGTGATTTCTAAGTAGAAAAGGGGAAGTTTTGTGGGTTTTGTTTTTTAAAGAACCCCTCAAATGGCATTAGACTTCATAGAGATGATAAAGTGAAAAAGCAATAGCAACGTAGACAGATGCTTACAGAATGTCTTAGAAGAAAAAGGAACTGAGGTTCTACTTGTTTGGGCTGTTGTATTTCAGATTAAGTATATGGGGACGTGCTCCCCGTGACTAGTTCCCTAAAATGTATGTGCTGCCTGGAACAACGGTGGGTGGGGCTGGGCATCACTGCACTACTTTACTGTGTGTGCTGCCTAGCAGTTCTAAGCTACTTGTTAAGGGGCGCCTCTTTCCATGTGACCTGTTGTTTTGTCACACTGAAGATATCTCCCTGTAAGAGTCTCAGTCTAGATCCCAATAAAATCTGTATTAATTTTCTCACAGTACATTCTTAGTGTTAAGTACATTCTTGGTGGTTAAGTGAATTTGAAAAATAAAGTAAATAAAAACTAGAAAATCTGAGTGGACCTCAAAGACAGAATTCAGAGATTCCCTCCCATCCCTGTTGCTTAGGACTGGATGCCCCTGAAAGGAAGAAAAAAACACCACTGCCGTTAGTTGATGACTAAAACACATCTCTTAGTGGATCGGGCAATTCAGGGATTGCACCCTCACTTTCCCTCTCTCTCAACTAGCTAGATCCATGCTCTGTGAATTTAGTTCTTAAAAAAGTATAAGATTCCTTTTGGAAGTTGAGAAAATTGTGCTTGGCCTGTCACTAGATGTAGATGATGATATCTGTGAAGAGTTTTCCTTTTGACCCACAGCCACACTGATAAGTGTGCTTGTTCTGCAGAAACGGCGCTCAGGACGACAAGTAAAACGCAGGAGATACAACGAGGATCTTGACTTCAAAGTGGTGGATGATGATGGGGAAACAATTGCTGTCCTGGGAGCTGGCCGGACATCTGCGCTCTCTGCTTCTACACTGGCCTGGCAGGCAGAGGTATAGCTTTTGCATGATCTTAGCTGAAAGAGTTGTTTAATGGCTCTTCGCTGGAGTATAAGTTAGATTGCCTTAACCAGTGGTAACCTTTCAGATGGTGTCCTACTGCACTTGGAATAAAATGCAGACTCCTCATTCTCAACTGCACCCACACGATCACTCTCCCAGAATGATCTTTCCCTCTTGTTGCCCTCCAGCTGAAAAGCTTGCCACCTCATCTCCATCTACAGTCTTGGCCTGTGCTGCCCTGCTTTCATGCTCTCTGACAACACTTTATATAAGTGGACCTTCCCTGCCTATTTCATCTAAGCTAGATCCCTGCTTCTCATCCCAGCAATTGTTTCTTATTTTCTTCATGATATAATCACAGCTTATAATTTTATTGGAATGTGTGTTCTCTAAGTTTTTTGTTTTTTTTTTTTTTTTTTTTTTTTTTTTTTTAGAATCAGGAGGGCTCTCAGTAAATGCTGTAGCAGCTCCGAGTTTATTTCACATGAGTCCTTCTATACCCAAAGCAAAAGAGGGCAACAAAAGATTTCCTTATCATGGTTCAAGGAACAAACAAAGCATAATCACCTCCCTTATTCGCAAAATATCTAGAAACCATGCCTTTGGCATGTTAACATCCTATTATTTGGCATGAGGAAGAAAACATCTATTGACCATACCTTTGGCCTTGAGGAGCAAGAACAAGCTTGAACTCTCTGACCTTAAGTCAAGATGGAATAGTCACAGTGGACTCCCACAATTCTCCATTTAATTTTTTAATTACTTAGCTTCTGACACAGGACAGACGACTGTGCCTGTCTTAGGTTGTCTTTTCAACCTTCCAGACTTGCCTGTCACTAGTACACACATTCCACCATGCGTGTCCTGTCTTAGGTTGACTGGAGGCAAAAAGATCTTACCTGTCTTTGACAACCAGCCTATGGAAATTTAAATGAGGATGCGGAGATTAACTCCATGCATCTCCGAATCATCTTTTTACTGAGAGTTCACCAGTAACTCGATAATCACAGGCAAGCAAATAATGCCTAGCAATACATATGCTCCTAAGGCTTCAATACCTCCCAATAAGGGAGTAAAGGATGACCAAGGTGAAATGGCTTTTTAAAATTGTTCCAGGATGTCTTTAGCAATTTTAGCTGCATCAAATTCCAAATTAGCCTTTTTAGTTGAATCAACTCTAAGAACTCATTACCATCATGCCAAATTCCTCTCAAATGAGCTCTAACCTTTTTCAATCCAGTAACACTTTCATTGTAAACAGAAGAGATAACAAATATTAATAGATTAATAGCATAATTCTAGTATGATTATTAATAATGGACACACAGTTGGTTAAATTATAATTCTTGTAGTTCTGATTCATTTAAGGGAAAAGAAAATGTTTTTATGGTGGGTGAGGTATGAACAACTCCAGAATTCAGAACCTTTTCCTTTCTCTAAAATTCAATGAATTGATGCTACCAACTTCCAACCATGTTTGAGTTTCTCTAGTTCCCGTATACTGAATGCCAGCATTAAAACCTTTATCCCACTCCTCCTAGTCAGTTTGCCGGGGGGTGGGGGGTGGCTCTTCAGTACCTCAAATTTGGTTTCCCAACCAGTCCAGCATGTATTTCTGAATTCCAGTGATAATTATACTTGGAGGGGCTTTAGACACACATTGCCTCCATACTAGTGTTCAATTGCTCCAATGAGTCTTTTTCCCACAGAGGGGAAACGTCTGAGGCACCTGTTCTCCAGGCCTTCTATTTCAACAGCAGATGAAAACTATACTGGTAAAGGTGACCTCCGCGTCCCAAGACAAAGTATGGATAAACAGCCAAACAGCCAGTCAGATTCATCTTTGGAAAAAGATAGGCATTTCTTCTCCAGAGGTCTGGAAAATTTGTTCGGCAGGTCTGTCAAAAAGCCAGGAATCATCAGCCGTCACTTATCTCCTTCCCTTCCTAGAATGCAGGATGTAATATTGGAGGGTCAGGAAACAGGTTCAGAAGTCTCACTCCAACTCCTCTGGGGAGCATCAACAGCCACAGTATCATCAGGTTCCACACACCACACCAAATGCTCAGGCAGCCATCAAGTTTCCTTTTCTTCCTGTGAAAAAAAACACAAACATGCCCTCAACCCCACATCAAAACGGGGTCAGGGTTCTTCCAAAATATAGTGCAAGATTTCTCCCATTTTACCTCAGCAAAAGTCACTTGAGTGCCATCATGCCAAAATCTATCCGTGGCATACTGCTCACAAGCATCCACATTCAAAAAAATTTTAAATAAAAAGGGCATGATGTATACATTATGTGCTGACTGAGGATATAACTCACTTTTTTTTATTAAGTTGTATCTTTAGATTGATAAGAGATAGTTCAATAGTACCTCATCCTTGAGGATTTTAAGGAATGCCTGTTTTATGCTCAATTTACCATTGGGAAGAAAACTGCTGAAATGCTTTACTAATATATCGTGATCTATTATCCGTTTTTATTAAGTTTTTTTTCTCATTAAAATGTAAGATTCTTGCTGGATATGGTAAATCCTATCTATACCGTGGCATTCTGGGGGTTGAATTACGAGTATCACCATCAGTTGAGGCCAGCCTGGACTACATAGTGAGTTCTCAGCTAGATGGGCTATAGAGTGAGACCCTATCTCCAAAAAAATCCCCAAAAGACTCAGTAGATAAAAGGACTTCCCACCAAGTCTGGCAATCTGAGTTCAGTCCCCAGAACCCACATGGTGGGAGAAGGACAAGTTCCCACAAGCTGCCTTCTGACCTCTACACGGGTGTCATCTGACATACTTTTTTTTCCTTTTTTTTTCTTTTTATTTATTTTACATACCAACCACAGTTCCCACTCTCTTGCCTCCTCCTGTCCCCCTCTCCTCTCCCCCACATGTAACATACATTATAATTGCTTAAAAAGTAACTGCCGATTGTAGGGGTACATGCTGGAAGGATTTGTTGAAGGAGGCAGAGGTAGGAGGATCATGAGTTCAAGGCCAGCCTAGGCTACACATCTAACATACATTATATTTCCTTAAAAAGTAAGAGTTTGGGGCCGGAGAGATGGATCAGTAGTTAAGAGCACTTGTTACTTTCACAGAGGACCCAGGTTTGAGTCCCAACACCCAGAAGATGACTCACAACCATTTGTAGCCCCACTTCCTTGGGATCTGACACTTTCTTCTGGCCTCCTTGGGTGTATCAGGAAGGCACAAAGTGCACAGATATTACATACAGATATAATGCTTACACACATAAAATAATAAATAATTTAGAGCAAAATCTTATACATAGTAAATCTTGTTTTGATAATGAAATCAAATGAACTTGTAATTATAGTTGGAACTGTGGTTTGACAGATGACTGTTGTGAGCCTGCTACATATCTAGAGTCTGGGATGTAGGTGGAAGTGTCCAGATGACTCTTGATGCCACAGAGCTCTGTCTGGTAGAAGGGACATAAGGCTTTACTAACACTGCGTTCAGTGCAGCCTGCAAGTATGTGCTAGGCACAGTGACCACACAGAAGCTAGAATAGAACAGAGCTCATTCAGAAGACACTTTCTAACAGTCAGCCGTGGATTATATGACGAATGGAGATAAGCATAGCTGCCTGCCAGGCTGTGATTTGTGAAGCGATGAGGTATAAGGGTTGAAGGGTAGAAAGAGCCTTGCAGCTCAGTTAGCATGTGTAGCCTTTATACTGTGGATTGAGTTAGAGATAGAAGGCACAAATGCGTCAAAGCAGAAGAGCAGAATGACCCTATTTGCATTCTAGTTACATTCTCTTCCTTTTGTTGAGAATGATGGCACTGGGACTTGGTGCAGACATACAAGTAAAAAGGGGATTAATTGAGGAGGTCTATGCCAGGTATCTGGTTTAGAAAAGACAAGAAAGGGAAATGCAGAATCATGTTGTGGGTGTGGGAGGGAAGTCATTGCCAGTAACACATTCTGGGACACAAGCTGTGTGTCATTCTGGAGACCCTGGTGCTGCCTGGCACCTACTGCTCATGCAGAGTAACAGCAAGGCAGGTACCCACCCTTCCCAGACACTCGTGTGCTTACAGAGGCTGTTGACGCCTGGCCTTCAGCCACCTCTCCTCCAGCCTAAAGCATCCTTATGTTACCTCACTTGTCTTTTCTTCAGTCTTTACAAGAAAAGTAGCAAGGAGCAGGCACATAGTGTCCAGATTTAACCATTAAAAAATGAGGTACAGAATGGTCCAGGTCACACACAGTTAGTTAGAGGCTGGCAACTCAGTTGATTCATTCCTCTGCCAACGTTATCCAACCAATGAACATGATAATTGATAGAATTATTTGTCATTGCAGTGCTTTTTAAATAAATAGTTAAAAATAGTTCTTGCAAGACTGCTTGGAGTCATTGAAATGCGTTGCTTTATTTGGGCTTTTCTTGGACATTTTATGGTTTAATTGGTAGTTAAAACACTACAAAGGATTTTATTTCCTACTATAAATTATTTATCCCAAACCCTTTATCATATTTCAGGTATGGTTATGACTTCTCAATTACCTGAAGGTAGCAGTTGCTAATCTGACAGATGATCTCGGAAATTGATCAAGTCTTTTCTCTCTAAGTATATTAGTAAAGAGAGTTTTTTATGGAAAAACAGAGGTAGAAATTGGTCTTGCATTATTGTGCCCCAAAATTTCACCAAATTTAAATAAGAAAGAGCCTGATGTGTTCTTTCTTGTCAGTTTTGTTGTTCAGAGTGGCAGTCTTGTGAGTATGTAATCTAAATTCCAAGGCCAAGGCTAGCATGCCTAGGCCTTGAGAGGGCAGCTTATTGAGAAGTTTTCAAAATCAGAGCCCTAGCTACTACGGAACAAAAACAGCTTCTTCTGCTTTTGATTTTACATGTGGATTCTTGGTGAGAGTTGAACCAGTTTCTCAAGATAACAAGCATCAGTGCACAGATTTTCTCTAGGATTCTGGGTATTCCTCAAGGCACACAAATCATTAAGGAAGCTATCCTTCCAGTAAGACTCTTTGAGTGCTAGGCCTGGTGGTACGCACCTTTACTCCTAGCACTTGAGAAGCCAGCCTGGTCTTTAGAATAGCTGGGGGGCCACATTGATGATGATGATGATAATGATGATGATGATGATGATGATGATGATGATAAGCCCATTCAGTGACATCTGTCTAGCTGCTTGCTTGATCTTACTGTGTGCAGATTTTTACAAGACTGTCTCAGTTTTGGCCGCCCAACTGTTTGTGTAGTTGATGAGACTTTTATCTTTTGGAGCAAATGGGCTTTAATTTGAATAATGCATCAAGTCCTACCATTGCCCATGTCACTCTCTATGCTCTCCTTCTCTGGCCTTTGCTATGCATGGCAGGCTGGGGTTTCCTTCTCTGGTCTTTTCCATGCATGGCAGCCTAGAGTGGTCTTTTCAGGTCTTTGCCATGCATGGTGTGCTGGGGTCTCCTTCTCTGGCCTTTTCCCAGTTTGGCAGGCTGGGTGGGTCTCCTCTACCCTTTGCATGCTTGGTGACTTGAGGTCTCTTCTCTGGCCCTTCCACATATGGCAGGCTGGGGTTTCCTCTGGCCTTTCCGCATGCATGGCGGCTGGATGGAGTCTCCTTCTCTGACCTTTTCACATGCATGGCAGACTGGGGTCTCCTTCTCTAGCCTTTGCCATGTATAGCAGGCTGAATTTGGTTTCCCTTTTGAGGATGTTCGTGCTCCCCATCAGCTAGAGACTTGCTTTGCTCTATGCTGCAAAAGCACTTTAGTATAATTAGCCCTGTCACTGTCCTTTGAATACCTGCCAACTTGTGGGGTTTTTTTGATTTGTTTTGTTTTGTTGTTGTTTTTTCTTTCTTTCTCCTAAACCACGAGCTACTTTAGAGACAGGTTTGTTCTTTAAGCCCCAGGAGCTCTCTGTAGATGAAACCTCTCGAAGCACTTTCTGTCTTCTGTTGTAATGTTACTGTTTTGTTATTTACAGTGTTGAATCAGTTGGAACCCTTGAACCACTCACAGCTTGTGATGGGTTTTCATTTCTTTTGCTATACTGTTTTTGGTATCACCATTGTTTCTCCTGTTAATCGGATTAAAAACTTGCAAAACAGAATCAGCTTTTAATTTTTCGTAATTTTTACTTAGGTATAGCTTTGTGTTAGTAATTAGTATATTCTTGTATGCCATTTTATGCATATATGTAGTTAATGAATATATTCAAACTCATTAGGTAAATAGCTATATTTTCTTTTTATTTCTGTTTGACTCCTAGGTTAAAAGACAGGAAAGATTATTTTGCTTTGCCAGGCTTATGTTTTCTTCATTTTCTGATACTCACATTATTTTTCTTAGTGGTGCTCATGCTGCTTACTATAACACTCGCTGTGCCTTTAGACAGACCTCCGTTTGCCAGATTCCTTCCTGCTGTTTGGTGTTGCTGTGCCTGTGGACCTGATTTCAAACCATGGCCTTGCTTTGCGCTCTGTATATTGGGTTCCTTCCACTCTTAGGCAGTGTGCTAGCTAGTTTATGCCAACTTGACACAACCTTGAGTCATCGGAGAAGGATCCTCAATTGACAATGCCTCGGTAGGTCAGGCTGTAAGTAAATCTGCAGGGCATTTTCTTAACTAGTGATAGAGGAGAACCCAGCCCACTGCGGATTGGGTCATCCCTGGGCTGGTAGTCTTTGGTTCTACAAGACAGCAGGCTGAGCAAGCCATGGGAGCAAGTCAGTAAGCAGCCTTCCATGGTCTCTGCTTCAGTTCCTGCCTCCAGGACTTTGCCCAATTTGAGTTCCTACCCTGACTTCCTTCAGTGGTGAACAGTCATATGGAAGTGTGAGCTAAATGCACCCTTTCTTACCCAAATTGCTTCGGTCATGGTGCTTCGTCACAGCAGTAATAACCCTAACTAAGATGGCCAGGTTTGCTGGTTTCCTGTCTTCTCTTTTTTTACACGTTCTCTTCAGTCTGTTTCCTCTGGCTTCTACTGTCCTCCTCTGCTCAGGTACGTGGGCAAATCAGCACAGCTCTCTCTTCATTCCCTGATGCAGATCTCTGTTCTTCCTAATCTGGTTCCAGACTGGTTGTCCCAAATTACTAGGGGAGTTGCTGCTCTCTTGCACACTTCCTAACTGCTGATATCAGACATGATGAACTAAGGATGGAGACAGAGCAAAAGGAGTCCAAGAATGGCAGAATGACTGCTTGAGCTCCTGTATAAACACATACTGTGTCCTCAGTGTCCTCATTTAGTGTCCCATCAGCCATTGGGGCCTAACTAAACCCTCATCTGGTCTCACTTTGTAAACGCTTTACTGGACTTATAGTTACTGCCATAGTAAGCATTTCTCTGACATCCTAAGACAAATGTATTCATTCATCGTGTCTCCTTTTCCTGGAGAGCTGGGAGCAAGCGCAGAACCACTTTTGAGCTCTCTGTGGCACTCAGTGAAGATTCGATGATTTGAAACAAGTTTTACTTCTTGCTAGACCCATCTTTATTGCTAGCTAAAGAGAATTATGTGGCATGATTAGTTGTGGTGGGAGTAAATGAGATTTTAAATTTGGGAGATTTTCTTTGAGTATAAAATTTCTAAATGATAGGAGTCTCTGATACACCAGGGTATGAATTAAAATGGTCTTCTCTGAAGGATGATTTGAGAAAATGAAGTATTTAAGAGCAGATGGTTTTTATGGGAGTGTTCGACAGGCAAATTTAAGTGATGTCTGTGTATCTGTGTAAACTGAATGTTTAGACACGTGTGACCTTGCTTATACACAAACTAAGTTTAGGGGAAAAAAGATCCTGATAATGCATTCTCTTCTTTCTTTGATAAATATTTTAAGAATGCAAATTTTTAAATACCCTTTTCTTTCTATTAAATGGACAAGGAAAGAAAAAAGGAAAACCCTGTTCTTTATTATCTGATAGTATCTGGTTTTTTTTTTTCTACCTGCACGATAGCTGCACCCAAATCTACTCTTTCAGCCAGTAGTTGCGGCTCCTTTGTTACTGCCCAGACAGTTCCACTGATGTGCCTCTTGCTGCTGCTACCAAATGTAATTTTTAACTAAATATCGTTCTAGTTACGAATAAAGCTCAGGACTCAGAGGCTGGGATGAAAACCTGCTAGCTCAAAGAGAGTGAGCAGCAGCTAGCTGACCTTCCTCTTTGCCAGTGTCTCAGAAAGAGTGCATCCTTCCTCCCTGCCAAACCAAAAAGACAGCCACATTCAAAAGTCCCTCCCTACTACTTCTGTACGTCTCCCTATCCATCATCCAGACTCCCTCTGACTCTGCATGATTACTTCCTGTCTTCTGGCTCCTCCTCCTGTCCCAAGGTTGATTTTATTTAATTAACACAAATGCATGCTTGTAGTTCACAGTGTGATAGTATATCCTGCAACAGGTCTCTGTATAACACAGGCCTAAAACTTAAAGTCATGTCCCAGCCTCCCTGAGAGGGCTGGAATTATAGATGTATGCCACCATACTTGGCTTGAACCTTAGTGTTTTGGTAATCGCTACTGATTTTTTAATTTTTAATATTTTACAGTTCAAGTCCATTTATATAACTTTTTAAAAGTTCATCATTCAGAGGTGCTGTGCTTATGGATAACAAAATTCTGAATAAGTTTAGATAAATGAGAAGTTTGTAGTTATTTTTTTCTGGTGGGCCAGAGATTTGAGAAAGGCATAGCCAGATGACTTCTGTTTTGTTACCTGAGTGTTGGTTATGTCTTAAATGTTTTGTTATAACTGTGTCTTTTAAAAGGCAGGACATTAATTCTTCTGGTGCTGATCCCCCAAATGATAAGAAATTACATTGGAATTTAATTTCCAGTCCTTTGAACTTGAAAGTTTCTTATAATGAATGTTTTAAACCTTATAAGAGTAAAACGCTGTGCTTTCCTCATCTGTGTATTAACATGTCTTTACTTTTGATCTTAGTAAATAAAATACTCTGCTGAGAATCTTGTCGTTAGAAAATCTATTGCCTGCTCTCATTTTGTTAGGTTACAAAATAAAAAAGGATATTTCGAACAGTTGACAGTAGAAAAAGAAAACACTTTTCCGGTATGCATGTGCACCCATGAATGCTTCCTGCTAATCTGGCTACGCAGGACTTGGACAGCTTACAGCTGGAGAGGTTAGACCACTAATATCATGGAGGCACACGTGGCACTGGAACAGCAGCTGAGAGCTTGACAGCTTCATCTGTAGGCAGGGGGTGGATGGCGTGTGTTTTTTAAACTTTAGAGTTCACTCCCAACAGCACACTTCTTACAACAAGGCCATACCTATTCCAAGACCATACCTCCTAATCCTCCCAAATAATCCAAACTAGAGACTAAGCATGCATATATATGAGCCTATGGGGGCCATTCTTCTTCAAACCACTACATGTGGGTATGTGGAGAGAAAACAGTTAAAGATTACATTAGGATCTTTGGTTGGAGCACCTGAAAAGGTAGAGTTTCCTTTAACTCAGATGGGAAAGAACTCTTGATTGAGGGATTAGGATTTAGGCACTGGAGACTTGTTAATGTATTAGACCAAGAATTAATTTTTAGAAATTTTAATTTAAAATACCTTAAGATAGCTAAGTAGAGATATAATATAAATGCAAGAAATAATTAGAATCTGCAGTCTGGAAAGAAGTTTTAATCTGGGATGTGTGAATTTGGCAGGCTTCACAATACAGCTAGTATTTAAAATCATGAGACTAGATGTAATCACTTCAAAATTAGTGTAGGCCCCTCCCCTCACCACCTCCCCCAAAGGGTGAAGGAGGAGTGGAAAGAAAGAAACCTTAAAACGAATCTTCCTGCACCTTGTTAGTATGAGTTAATACCAGAAAATTTCCCCTCTGGGCGAGGTACAATAGGTAAGATGGGCAGAAAAGGAGTTGTTATTTTTAAAGACATCTACTACCTGTGGAGATAGAAATTAGCTGAGTTAATAATTGCAGGCAGTGAAGAGCAAGTCTTAGGTGAGCTGACAGTCGCTAGTTTTCTTCTCTGGAGGCACTTGGTTCTGAGACCTGAGGGTCAGGATTGGCCCAGAGCAAGACCGTATTCTAGGATTGAGAGGAGCACTCAGAGCTAGACAGTGATTGGCGTATCCAGAGCTAGTGAAATGATTGTGGCCTAAAGCAAAGGTGCTCTACTTAAGTGAGATTTTGGGGTCTTACATATTGTGAAGCTATAAAATTTGAGTTTGTCTTCTGGCAAAAGGCCCAGCTTCCTATGCTGCCCCAGGTTCAGCAAGATACTTGTTGAAATCCTCCTGCTGTAGACATTTTTTGTTTCATTTTACCAGTCCTACACTTGTATATTTAATCTTAGCACTCAGGAAGCTGAAGCAGAAGGATCATAACTTTGAGGGCAGCCTGGTCTATGTAGCAAGACTCTTAAAAACAAACAAAGATGGATGGCCTACCACAAAAAGTCTGACTTTCACTTGAGATATTTGTTAGATTGTAACATCTTTAGGGTTATAGAATACAAGGATCAACTGAAACTCTTTATGGGCATGTGAATCGGGGCTTAAGAACTGACAGTCTTTCTCAGTATGACCATGGACACTTGTACTCTAGGAACAGGTAAAACTGTTTGGATAGTTTGGGGAGGTTTGAATTTTCTTTTATTCCTCTCTTGTCTTCCTTTCTTGGGATACATCTTAACAGTCCCCAGTACTGACCCAACTCAACTGACTAGATGGGGGTCATCGATCCTTTCCTCCTTTGTCTAAGAAAAGATGGGAAACGTTGTGATAGACATTATTATTTGGAACTGTTATATTCTTTATCCTGGGTATCCAACATAGAATAAGAAATAACTAGATGTTCCTAGAAAACAAACTTAGCACAGATGCTGAGGTAACCAAAACAGAACTTGAAAATAACTATGGATGATATATTATGGGAAAGATGGGTAAGGTAAATTTCCAGTAGAGAATTGGGTCTTTTATGACAACCAAGTCAACCGTCTAGAATTATGAAAAGAATCTTCATTATACAGTAGACAAATTTAAAAGTTGGTTAGATACAGTAGAAGATAAGACTAGTGAATATGAAGACATCAATGGAAAATTTTCTAAATACAGTACAGCTCCAACAGAGCAAAGTATGAGAGAGAAGCAGGATTCAGTAAAAGGCATTTCTGACTGTATTCTAGGCAGAGAAGAAACTGGAGCAGAGCAGCATTTGAAGATAGAATTAATGACTAAGAGTTCAATAAACTGATGACAGTATTAGCCAATAGACTCACAGTCTGGTGAACCTTAAGAAGGAAAAGTATATGAAGAAAATTTTTCCCTAAAAGGTTATATCTTGCACTTTGGAAACAAAGGGTGACATTTAAAGAACTATTAGAGGTAAAATCATAGCTAATATCATATTAAATATTTATGCAATATTTAATATATTTCCTCAAAATTTTGGAGTAAAAAGATTCTCTATATAATCATATTTTATAATCTGTAAACCATAATTTATATTCCCAAACACACTGGAAAGCAAAGAAGAAATAAAATGTTGGGGCTGTGGAGAAAGCTTAGTTGGCAGGTGCTTGCTTTTCAAGCTTGAAGGCTCATTTTGGATCCCCAGCACCCAAGTAAAAGACTGGTGGTTTTTTGATTTGTAACCATAGTTTCTAGGGAAGGGACAGAAACAAGCAGATCCTGAAAACTTGCTGACTAGCCGGTCTAGCTAGTCTGTGGACTCCAGGCTCACTGAGAGACACTGTCTCTAAAAAACAAGCTCAAGAGCATCAGTCTGACCTCCATGTGCGTGCATATATGTACACACAAACACATAATAAGACACTTACACCGAAGAAATAAACAGTTGAAAGATTACAATGGAATATATAACTGACATTAGTTATAAATGAACGACTGTAGAAAATTCAACAAGATTCTAGAAGCCATTAGGATTAATAAATGTTGCCAGGAAATAGCACACACCTGTAGTCCCAGCACTTGGGAGGCAGAGGCAGGTGTATCTCTGAGTTCGAATGGCACCCAACGTGGATAACTGAATCCACAGAAAGCCTGAGAAAGCTTGGTAAAGAATAGAGTAAAGCATATTTTCTTGGTAGCAGCATTTCTCGGGTCTGCTCTGCTTGCTAGAGGCAAGCAAGCACTCTCACTTAAGAGAGGCTTCCTGACTCAGCTTTAGGTGCAAAACCCTGAAGCTCTTTTAAGAGGTCCTGCCACGAAAAACTTAAATGGTGTTGATGAAAAGCTGAATGCATGCTTTTCAGTTTTCAGCAGTAGCAGGAAAAAAGCTGCGCTGTTTTAAAATGCTGGCTTTCTGGGCCATCCTGCCAGGGCAAACTCTGACTCTTTCAGGCAGGCGGTCTAAGGAGGATTTGAGTGTGATCTGTGAACAGAATGCTGCAGCTCGCTTGCTGGCAGGGACCTTGAAACGCCATAGAGTTGTGGCAATAAAAATGGCTACAGCAGGTAGCTCCGCAACGAGGCTGGAAAACTAAAGAATGGGCTGGATTCAGCCGTCAAAGCCATGGCTTTAATCCTCTCTATAAAGACTCATGTGGTCAGAAAAAGAGAGATGTAATACAGTAAAGGGAGATTCAAAGACAAAACCTCTAAATGGTTTACAGTGTGTTAAAAATATATGCAGGCTAAAGGTTAAAGTTCTTAAAAGTAAAAAAAAAAAAGAAAGAAAAGAAAAAAGAGAGTAGTAGGGTGTGGTGGTACACACCTTTAATCCCAATTCCTGGGAGTCAGAGGCAGACAGATCTCTGTGAGTTCAAGGTGTAGTAGCACGCGCCTTTAATCCCAGGGCTGTGGAGGCAGAGACCAAGGGATCTCTGAAAGTTCAAGGACAGCCTGGTCTACAGAGTTATTCCAGAACAAAGATATACAGAGAACCTGTTTCAAAAAATAAAAGTAAAAATAAACAAAATAGAGCTTAAAATAAAGCCGCACAAAGATGGAAAATACACAGAGAATCTTGATACTGTATGCTATTATGCTCTCTTTGAATTGCTTGAATGCTGAGTAAGGAGCAACAGCTGCTAAAAGATATTTGTTTATAAATGCTGCTGAACTAATCCAAGATACATATTTTGAAAATACCTTGACTTCAATATTTGGATCTAAGGTTATGATACTTTGGAAAACGTTCTTCTTTTGTTTTCACAGAGAATGAGATTTTGTGGATTGCTTCTATCCCAATATTACGGTATTATCTATTGATCACGCCCTCCTGAAAGGTTGCTGTGAACACCCTCAAAAATTACTTCATTCAACTGCTGACTGAGATGAACCTAGCAGACAGGTTATACCATGAAAGACCTAAATAACAGCACCCCTATTCAGCACGAAGCAGTTTGGAGATAAAAAAAAAAAAACTGCCCCCATATTCCCAAATATTGTTTATAAATGTTCTTTTACATTTAAAGGGGGAGATAATATAGATATAAATAATTTGAATTGATATGAATCTTGGTTTACTGATACTAATTTAAGGTCAATCTTGTTATATGTATTTCTGATATTGATTAAGGTATTGTGATTGTGTAGTTCATTTAAAAATGTAATGTATAATCAGGAAATACATGTTGTTAATGGATAATCATCGATAATAGTCAAGCTTGTAGTCATGTTACTTAGATTTTCTAGATATATAGAAATATATTTCAGTTAGATAGGCATTCTACATATCTTTCAAAGACTACAGAATATGGCATTTAATGTTTTAATAACTTAGGGCTTTTCATGACAATGAGACACGTCTGCTCCTGGCAGCACCAGTCTACTTCAAGAGGAAGATGGGCATCGAAGAGGCTCCTTATGGAGTTTGATAGCAATTTGGGCAAGAAACTGCTCTTGCCTGGACTGTTGCATAAACTGAACACAAAGAACCCACAGAGAGAGGACTGCTGAACTTGGCCTAAAGGTGAGATGGTCTTTCGGGGTTCCTGATTCATGAAAGAGTCTGCAAGACATTCTGCAGGACACAGCAGATAGTGACTGAACTGCCTTTGAAATTTCCTGCTTCATGGAAGTCTGCTGGATACTATGGGCCTGTAGACTGAAGATGGATGCCCCAATGGTACAGAGGAACTTTGGGTGACTGTCCAGGTAGCGAGATGTCTCAGTCATTTTTAGAGTTTTGGAAGTTGCTTACTTCTTATTTAATTAGGTAATATATCCTTCTTGAGTCTTTGATGGAGTTGAAGAATGGATAGTCATATTTATAGTTTTCCTTAGTTATGATAAAAGATAAAATAAATATAAATATTGTAACTGTAATTCTTGCTTGATAACTGTTTTGTTATATGAAATTTTACTATGTTAAAGTTAAAGCCTTTCTTTTTTGTTTAAACAGAAAAAGGGGAAATGATGGAGGACTCTCATTGGTTAATAAAGGAACTGCCTTGGCTTTTTGATAGGGCAGGATTTAGATAGGTGGAGTAGACAGAACAGAATGCTGGGAAGAAGGGAAGTTAATCTGACGCCATGCCTCTACTCTCTGAGATAGACGCCATGAAGCCAGCCGCCAGGTCATACATGCTGAATCTTTCCCGGCTTGTGGTGCTACACACATTACTAAATATGGGTTAAAGCAAGATGTGAGAATAAGCTAGTAAGAGGCTGAAACTAATGGGCCAGGCAGTGTTTAAATGAATACAGTTTGTGTGTTGTTATTTTGGGGTATAAGCTAGCTAGCCGGTGGCCAGGAGCTGGGCGGTGGGACATGGCCTGCAGCTTCTATTACAAGTCAGGGCTACACAGAGAAATCCTGTCTTGAAAACAAAACAAAAAAAGCATTGATAAATGTGGATTTGACTAAGTGTTGCATTTAGTAGCATCTGTTTTATATGATTTAGTAGCAATATGAAATCAGAAGGGTAGAATTGAATCCTTCAGATTTTCCTCTGTCCTTCACACACATACAAGGGAAACAGGCAGGCAGATTATAAAGGTTTATTGGCATCTTAGCCAAGGGCCAAGGCTGAGGTTCAGGGAAAGATTACCACAGAGGAAATACTCAGATTCCTAGGGCCATCTGCTGCCTGCTTGATGAGCACCATACTTCACTGCCATGCCGTCTCTCTATTCTGGGAAGATCTTGATCTGAGATAGTTTAACAATATGTTTCCTAGGCCGGGCGATGGTGGTGCACACCTTTAATCCCAGCACTCGGGAGGCAGAGGCAAGCGGATCTCTGAGTTCGAGGCCAGCCTGGTCTACAAGAGCTAGTTCCAGGACAGGCTCTAGAAACTACAGGGAAACCCTGTCCCGAAAAACCAAAAAAAAAAAAAAAAAAAAAAAAAAAAAAAAAAAAAAAAAAAAAAAACAATATGTTTCCTGTAGTGGTATGGCCTTTGGGATAATTGAATATGAAGTTGATATGCAGCATAATCATCTTTCTGGAATGTTGCAGCTGGTCAGGTTGTTGTGAGCATTCTTTTCAGTACTGCTTCAAGTCTTAGATTGAAGTAGGTCTGGACAGATCATAGAACAAATGAATCCATTGAAAGGCGACTGCACAAGTCCAGAAAGAAGCTAAACCTAAGGGAGCTCAGATTCAGGATGTCCTTCCAAGACTGTTGTTTTCATGCTGATGTTTTGTATAATGAGTAATTATACATTTATTCGTTAAGATTTCATGGAGATTGGGGGCCTGGGAATTTTGGTGTGTGACTAGGATAGGAAGAAAGGAATTGAGTTTCAGTTGGGATTATCAGTGAAACAGCAGTTTAATAGAAATTATTACGCCTTGATTTTCTAGGTTATAAAAACTGTTTTCATGCGCTGTTTTATCCTGGTAAACTGGTAGTATATATCTTTCCTACCACGTCTACAACTATTATTCAGAAACCAAGAAATAGTAATTAACTTTGCTGAAGTCAGTAGGTGATAGGTATTAGAATTGGGATCTTTTGATTAGATTGTAAGACTCTAGGTTTCTTTTTTATTTTATTACATTTATTTGCCTATTTATTTGTATTGTGCGTATACATGCTGTGGTACATGGATAGAGGTCAGAAGTCAACTTGTGAAAGTTAATTCTCTCTGCTGTTGTGTCCTGGTATCAGAGTGCGTCCACCCCCACCCCAAGATTCTTTTCTATTATGCATCAAAATGTGTACGTTTTACAAAAATTGGAAGTCTTTGGAGCAGTTTTATTGGTTCTTTATTCTTACAGCCGAGAATCTCTTCTGCTTTACAATAACGGCTATGCCCAGAACTTAGAAACCTACTGTTTGAATTCTAGCTTTGCAAAATATTTGTGGACTTCTTAGGGGGGCTTTGGTACTCAAAGTCTGTGAACTTTTACATTTTTATTTAATTAATTGTGTGTGTGTGTGTGTGTGTGTGTGTGTGTGTGTGTGTGTGTGTACACATGCTCACACACTCAAGATCAGAGCACACTTTCGGAAGTCAGTCTTAGTCTTATTCCGTTGTGGGACCTGAGGATCTAAATCAGATGTTTAGGCTTGTGTTGCAAGTTTAACCCTCCAAGCTACCCTGCTAGTCCTGTACTCTGAGCCTTGAAGGAGGTAGTAGCTATGCTTTAACAAACTATGCATCCTTCATCTAAAGTGTTTTCAAATCTAAAATCTTTGAGTGTCTATGTGAAGGTAGATGAACAGTAGATTTCAGGATTTTGAATTACATTTATTCTGGTGGTAGTCTATACAGATATTCCAAAATCCAGAAATCTCTCAACTCAGAACCTCATCCTTCACTTAGAGTTATTCTCTCAGATGCTGTTTCTGGTAACCTTTTTTTTCTCTTAAATTTCTGTCTTCAGGAGCCTCCAGAAGATGACGCAAACATCATTGAGAAGATCCTGGCATCTAAGACTGTCCAGGAGGTTGGTGGCCCCTGTTTCATGTTTTCTGTCACTAGTAGACACTACCTCTGGAGAAGGATTTGCCTGGAGAACCAACTTTTCATCCTTGGCTAGTGTGAAAGTTTGTCAAGAACATTGTCACTGTGGAGGTTCTTAGGACACTAAGTTCTTAAATGTCTTAAGTGATCAGTTGATAGTTTTCTCCATTAAGATCCTAACATGTTTTTATCCCTTTGTGTGGTATCCCATAAAAGTCATCAGGGGCCAAGAAGATAAGAAATCCTAATGGGAAACAGTGGAGTTTTTCTTTACACATCTTGGGCTGCCCTAGGAATTCCTAAGAGAACGTTCCATGAGTGAGGCAGTATGTTGGTCCCAGTGTAGATGTAGCTCATCTTCTCTTAATTATAGACTTCTTTATTGTTGTTCTCATGTAGAGAGAATCAGGAGAGAGCCATGAATTTAAGTTACTTCTGCACCATGCTGTGGTCCTCACATTTCTGTATCCTGGGCTAGCCTGGACTAAAAGCTTTTTCCATGTGGACCTTGGAAAAATGTTAACAGAGTTCCCTTTTTGTACCCCTTACTCTATTGAGTAGCTGTTCATCTAGTTCTTGGAAAATTTAGAGTTAGGATTAGCTGTTTACTTGTAAGAAACAACCTGAAATAATAGGAATACTTTTCAGAAATCCTACTAAAATGAGGCAGAGGTATTAGTTCACCTGTTTGCCTGTTTTGTTTTGGCCTATATGGGTGAACTTCTTGGGGGATGGGCTGATAACTGTTTACTGTTGGTTACAGGTTCACCCAGGAGAACCTCCATTTGACCTAGAGCTGTTCTACGTTAAGTATAGAAATTTGTACGTCTATTTGATATTCTACTTGTATTTAAATTTTATATGAATAAAACTTTCTTTCCTATGACACTTCATTATCTTCTATGTTTTTATCAACTGGCCCCTAAGGCATGATCTTGACTCATTCAGGTTCATCTTAGTCAGTATTACTCATTTTGGGCTTCATGTAGAATCACCCAGAAAAATTTTAAAAACTACTAAAGCCTTCACTCTACCCAGGACCACTTGATCTATAGTCAGAGTGGGCCCTAAGGACTGACGTGCTTTTAAAGGCTCTGAGCATTTCCCATGTGCACCCGAGGTGGAAAAGCTGTTCTGTGGTGTATATTCTTTTTCCTTTTGCATTTCTCCCCTTTCTGCTACCTGTGTCCTTTTACTGGTGTTTATTGATAATTTGCTCATAAGTCTGCCCCTTTGTCTCCTCTGAGCCAGTTTTGGTGGAACCTGCAGAAAAATTAGTGATTTGAAGTCAATCCTATTGTTGCCGTTTAGGGAAAGGTCTTTCTAAGCAGTATCCAGCAGTGTCACAGTAGACACTTGCTACTTCTGTGTACAATGGTCATCCTTTTTATTGGGACCTTAATAGTATTTTTCTGTGTTTGTCCTTGGATAGTTCCTATTTACATTGTAAATGGGCCACAATGGAAGAGCTGGAAAAGGATCCCCGCATCGCACAGAAGATCAAGCGATTTAGGAACAAACAGGCCCAGATGAAGCACATTTTTACTGAGGTGAAGCAATGTGTATTGACTCATTTCACTGCTGCCTTTCTTTCTGCACTACACACTTAGGTGGGAAGCTCTATTGGCCAAGTCTGATATGATGCTAATAAAGAGAACAACATTCATTCTCTTAAAGTTTGAATGTAAACACAAAAGGCCAAAAATGTTAGAAAATGATTAAGCTTGAGAATTTCAAAACAAGAGAAAAGACTAGTGAGTTTCGTTGTTAAATCTGGGGTGGCTTTATGTCAAATGATACAACTGACATCTCACATAAATAGAAAATATGAGTATATAGCTTATATATTAATTTTCCCTAATTATGCACATGTGCATACTTGCATGGCAGAGGAATCTGCATATTTATACAGACACATAAGTTACATGTCTACACAGACATATGCCAAACAGCTTTCATATGAAAAGTACCAGATCTGAAATAAGTAGATATATATGCAGGGAATTTAGGAAAGGAAATGTTGGTCATTAGGCATTCCAGAACATGTAGCTTCACTAGAAACCAAAAGAAGTACAAATAAAATTAGAATCTTACAGTTTTGAAGTTTTATTGTTGTTGTTGTTTAGTTTTTTGTGGGGGGCAGGGTTTGTAACAGCCCTGGTTGTCCTGGAACTCTCTTTGTAGACCAGGCTGGCTTCAGACTCTTCAGAGATCCACCTGCCTCTGCCTCCCAAGTGCTGGGATTAAAGGTGTGCACCTCCACTGCCCATTGGAATCTTACAGTTTTTACTTTCAGATATTTGAGGGTTTTAAAGGCATTTAAAGCTGTTCTAGGTATTAACCATTATTGGGGACAACATAGTGAAGAGACACTGGCTTTCTTGTCCCTACTGTGAACATGACTAAGTCTGACCCATCAGATATCCCAAATTTGTTTTAGTCTAGTTGTCATTTATTTTAAAGAAACCATAAAGTCTTTGTATAAAGAATTAGCTATTTTAAAATATATTTATACTGATAATTAAAAAGCAAACACAGTGTTGAATAACAGGCTAAGTTATATATCATATAGAATAGGATACTATACATTTAGTGAGAATAATACTAAAGAAAATTATTGGTGCTTTGGAAATAAGCTTAATGTTATGAACTGATGTTAGTTAAAAAAAAAAAGCCAGGCTCCAACAGAACATTGGGCAATTCCATACTGGAGTGCAAGAGAAAAGAAACATCATAATAATACATAGAAAATGTTTTGAATAAATACATGATATCATGTTTTTCTGGTTGATAGAATTTTAACACTTTATTTTAAGATTTATTTATTTTATGTATATGGTGCATCAGATGCCATTATTGATGGCTGTGAGCCACCATGTGGTTGCTGGGAATTGAATTTAAGACTTCTGGAAGAACTGCCTATGCTCTGTAGTGCTCAGCCATCTCTCCAGCCCACACTTCTCTTCTTTCTTTTTCTTTCTTTCTTTCTTTCTTTCTTTCTTTCTTTCTTTCTTTCTTTCTTTCTTTCTTTCTTTCTTTCCTTTTTCTTGTAATATGTAATGTATAGATTTGTGCAGATAACTTTTGAAGGAAAGAGAAAATAAAAATACTCTTAAAACATAGTCTTATAGCCAGGTGGTGGTGGCACATGTCCTTAATCTCAGCACTTGAGAGGCAGGCAAATCCATGAGTTCGAGGTCAGCTTGGTCTACAGGGCAAGTTACAGGACCACTTAGGCTCAAGTACCATCAATTATAGTATATTGCTCATCTATTTTTCCAGCTGTGGTTCACATTGTGGTCCTTCTATTGATAAGTTGCTTCAGGATGATGTCATTTGGGATCCTTCTGATGTAATCTCATAGTTAGTGCTGGAGATTGTAGGTCAGTGCTGTGACAGTTTCCTAGAGTACTCAAGGCCCTGGGTTCAATCACACATACACACCCTCAATAAAACTGCAGTTTGATTCAGAGTCTCTGTGGTGGTTTAAAGCCCGTGAGAACTACTTTTTTGTAACATGTTCCTCCAAAATAGAGTTGGGGAAAGAAGGCGATGACTAAATGAGACGGGCCATCGTGAGCCCGTTGGGTAGTCTCTGTATTTCTTGGAACATTTCTTTCACACTTCTATTTTCGCAAGAGTTTGCAATGTAGTAACTTGTTTACACGTCTGGCTCTTCCATTTTAAGCCTTGTGAGACAGACAAACAGACAGACAGCCTATTTGTCACTGGAGCTAGGCATGGTATCAGTGCTCATTTTACATCCATTTCTTGCTTCAGACTCTTCAGCACTTACCCTTTTTAAAAAATAAATAAATCTAAACTTAGTAATGAAGCCTACACAATCCTCTGCTTTCTGATACAGTCCCACGGGAGTGACTTTTCCTTGGTTGCAGACGGGAAATTGTGTTGAGTGTGTCTTAGAATAGTATAACAGGAGTTTGTTCTGGTAGAAATGAAAATGCTTTTGTGTTATTGTTGTTTTGTAGATTGGTGTTTTGCCTAGGTCTATTTGCACTACTTGTGTGCCTGGTTCTCTCAGAGGCCGGAAAAGGGCATCAGATCTCCCAGAACTAGAGTTATAATTGTAAACTGCATTGTGGGTACTGGGAGTTGGACCTAGTTCCTCTGGAAGATCATCCAGTGCTCTTAACCATGAAGCTATCGCTAGTTCCAGGAATGAGCTTTTGAGAAGATTCGAGTACATCACAGAATTAAGGATGAGTAATAGTGGAGAGGATGTCAACTATTTGGTGTTTATATTAGTAACTTGGACAAATGATAATCTTGTGATATGAATAGAGATTTAATTTTGGGTTGATCATTTTCATGCTCACTATTTCCAACTGCTTTATGAGACATCCAAGGCATAGGTGAGAGAGACCCCTGCTCTAGAGTTCACACATACCACAGAAGTAAGTGCCTTCTGACTTGAAATCCACTCTGGAGACCCAGGCTTCTTGTCATATTAGTGTTAGGTGAACAGTGAGAAGTCAGAGTGCAGGCTTGTCTGGATGTCTAGGGTGACTGAGGTAGAGGAGCGAGTCAAGCGGCCTGCATTAGTGTGTCAGCGCTTTTATAGTTAGTTAGTAGACAAAATGATCGCACTGCCAGTTTAATTGCCCACAAATTTACTGCCTCTCAAGTCATTCTGCCTGGGCTGCATTGTGAAGAGTGCTGTTGTGCCTGGTGTTACCAGCCTTCAGCGTGATAGCATGTTCACTTGGATGTGAGCGCTTAGTGGGGGGCTTTGCTGCAGGAGGATTGGAGGTTGTGGTACAGGGATGGAATCATGACTGAGTCAGTGCAGAGGTTGGAAGTGGAATATGTAGTGGTCAGAACTTGTACTCTGAAGTCAAACTGCTAGGGCTTCTCGCAGACCTTGTACACACTCAGGCAGGGTAGCCTTGGACCACTTGCATAAGCCACTGCTGATTCAGTGTGTTCATATGTATATAGAAGGACTCTGAATAGTGTTTGCCTTGAGAACACTTAATGGAGCAGTTGTTGTTTTCAACTTCATGGAGATATAATTAGCAATATTTGCATAAATTTTAGGTGTACAACTTAATGTTTTGATGAGCATACACAACATGAGTATACATGTAGTTAAGCTATTTAAAATTGTGTCCCAAACTGTGTTTTTAGCTACTGCTGTGTCATACTTTGATCTCCAGATGATTTATTTTACCTAGCTATGTATGAGTACATACATAAATATGTACACGTACCTTTGCCCGCCATCTCTCCTCTCGTGGAGGCATAAAGTACTTACAGCACCTGTTCAGTAAGAATTAGCTGACAGCATTTTGCAGAGTTTAAGACACATTACTAGTCTTAAATGTGACCTAATTCAGCCTTTTTGGAAGCATAAAATGCATAAAATATATAAGAAAATAAATACAAGGTATATACCTCGGTGGATTTTTACAAAATAAAACTTGTAACTACTACCTAAATCAGGAAATAGGACTTTATCAGTATTAAGAAAAAGAAATTCTCATTTAAAGTCACCAAAGAACAGTGAGCTATAAGACAGAGGGTATCCTTCTGCTGACTTTGGAATATTACTATAGAAGGCCTTTCTTGGCCCTGGTTCAACCTCTACAATGGTTGGATCCTTTAAATTTAGTCATGAAAAGTAAGATTTGAGGACAGTCTTCTAGCATGTCTGTGAAATGACTTGTTCTCAAGCACTTTTCTTCTTTGTTTTCAGATAAGAGTCCAGAGTAGGGGCAACTTAAAAATAAACCCTGGTTGTTAAGAGTTGCAGATAGAAAGCTACACTACACATCTTAACTGTATTCTATTTGCCTTAGCCTGATGAAGACTTGTTCAATCCAGACTATATAGAAATTGACCGTATCTTAGAGGTGGCCCACACCAAGGATGCAGAAACGGGGGAGGTAGGTGTGTTGCCATTTTTCTTTCATAAAATTCGTCCTTTCTTCCACACTCACTGCTTGTCTTGTCAACAAATGATCTTTGTTTTAATGGCACTTATGTGTTCTCATGCAGGGTGGGTTTTCTGGGCCTGGCAAAGAATGGCTGGTTACCAAGTTTCTTGAATTTTCCCATCAGGAAGTGACACATTACCTGGTGAAATGGTGCTCCCTGCCATATGAAGAAAGCACATGGGAGCTAGAAGAAGATGTGGATCCTGCAAAAGTTAAAGAATTTGAGTCTCTACAAGTTCTCCCTGAAGTTAAGCACGTGGTAATGTGTCTGTGTGTCTGTCTGACACCTCTTGTAACATGTAAACTTTTAAACTTAGAAATTAAGATGCGTATTTGGCTGGGTCATGGCTTCTTCTCTTGATGCTCTCTCCCCTTGACAAACTTCATCTACATCCTGATCAGCACTTGCTCTGAACTCTGTTTAATGTGTGTAACATGTAAAAAGCTTGGGTGTGGACTTGTACTTCTTGGTGTTCATCTATCCTTTGGCACCAGTAACATGGAATGCAGAAGAGATGATATGGAACTCTGCAGTGTCTTTCCTAATCTCTGTTTTGAATCTCTTGCTCCCTCAGTAGTCTTTGTTTTATAATCCCCCATCCCCACTCCAGTAGAATATTCTTAAGGTCCTTGATGGTCCTTAGTAGATCCCTGGAACCTCAAGGCAAAGGTTTTTGAGGTAGGTTTATTTGCTCTTCTGATTTTAGGTCATTTGTACATGGAGTACCAAACAATTAAAAGGAGGCAGAATTGGATTCAACTTGTTAGGGTAGAACTAACTTGGGAAGAGCAGTTGTTAAGGAAGGTTGTAACCAGAGACTACACTTTCGTTTCCCAGATGCCCAGACCCGAATAATCACAGAGAAACTATATTAACTGTAACACTGTTTGGCCTATTAGCTCCGGCTTCTTAATAACTAACTCTTACATCTTAAATTAACTCATTTCTATTAACCAATGTATTACCAAGAAGCTGTACTGTTAAGGTTCCAGTGTCTGTCTCCTTCGGCAGCTACATAGCATCTGCCTGACTCTACCTTCTTTCCTCCTCTATCTCTGCTTGGATTTCCTGCCTTGCTATATTCTGTCCTGCCGTAGGCCAAAGCAGTTTCTTTATTAACCAATGGTAATAAAACATATTCACAGCATATAGAGGGGAATCCCATATCAGAAGGTGACTGTAGGCCTTAATGAACTGTTTCTTTTTTTAAATCACCATTTTCATATAAAAATATCCAGTTACTTAATTTTGCATCTAATTTTTGCATCACTGGTGGGAGTAGGAAGACTAGATTAAGTGTAGCTCCCTGTCAGAGTCCATTTAAGAGCAGTGTTTGTTTTTGGTATAATAGCAATTGGAGATATATGGAAGCATCTGAAGATGCAGACTTGCCATTAGAAACTCACACAGCTCACAGTGTGTTCTCTAAATAGTTGACAAGCTCCCTTTTAGCTCTCCATTATATATGTATTCTAGTTATTCTTTTAATTTGTCAGTCATTTACTAAGCATGATAAAGGTTGATGTGTGTGTGATCCCATAAAGAAAACAATGTACAGGCCAGGAGCCCAGTCTAAAGGAAAGAGTACATGCACATGGAAAAATACAGCACCCCTAACTGTGATGAGAAGCATGATACACAAAGCATTGTGGGAGCAGAGGTTCATTCTGAGGCTAATTTACCATCTACAAGTCATCAGAATCCCAACCCATTCTCTCAGCAAGCTCCCACTGGGCAGGAAGGAGGAGTTCTCAGGTGATGTCAGGTGATTGCACTCTCCTTCACTACTTTGCATGTGTGAGGCTGTGACACTGTTTTCTCAGTGAGCTAGTGTCCTTTTAGACTTGTCTCCTTTTCCTAATTGATTTGTTTGCACTGAAAATGTGCATTTTGAAATTTTATCTCAAAAATTCTAAACTGAAATGGAAACTATACATAAAGGGTAAATTACCTTTAAAAACAGTGCTTTTGCAAAAGAACTCTTGTTGTGGGTATTGAAATTGAGACCTTACCTGTCTTGGTGAACAGGACATTCAGTGTCTGAACAAAGGACGATCCAGAGAGGTGAGTGGTTCAGAGAGGATGCTGCTGCACGAGGGTGCTCCTGAGCCAGCCATGAGCTTTCAGTAAGGTCCCTCAAATGGCCTCTGCAGTACTGAGAGCCAGTGATCGAATTAACAGAGGGAGAGAAGCTTCCAGATAATCCTCCACCTTACCTTGTAATGAACCCCCAATGGACAGGGTGGCTTGGGCTTTAGGGATCTGGGCTGAATGGTTCTGAAAACAAAAGGACAGAGTAGCTGCTGAGTACAGGGTGTGTTTGTTCAGAGCTATTTCTATAAAATACATTGGCATGTTAAGTTTTCTCTTTTATTTCTAAAACATCTATAACTGTGTTGCTGCTAGCATTCAACGGTCCCATTTCAAAGTGCTTAGTCTAACACAGCTGAAGTAATCTCTAGGCGAGCTGTCACTTCTGTCTTTCTGGAATGTCATGGATAGCTTAGACTCAACTCCAAGTACGAGTGACATAGTGGAAGTAATTTTTCAGATATCACATACAAATGTCTTAGCGTCCGTTAGCAACAGATTTTAGATGTAAGCTTTATTGTAGAAGTAATTCAAAGTAAAATTACAAAAGACTAAAAAATTGCTGTATAGAAAAACAAAAAATCTAGTCTCTTATTTCTGATGCCTAAGAATTCTTTTTAAGATCTTAAATGTCAGTTTAGAGACTCAGTTTGTTTGTAAGCTAAAAAGTTGTTTCTTTGTATAAATAAGAAACTAAAGCCTAAATAAATAAATTTGTGGGTACAAAAGCTCAATGGATAAAGATTTAAATAGTCTCCCAAATAAGTAAGCACTGTCATTTTAATTGAAATTCTAATAATTTTTAAAAACTTGATTCAAAACTTATACAGAATAGTAAGCTAGAGTTCAAAAGCCATTGTATGTATTATGTGCACACATGCTATCTTCCTCTATTGCTATTTATGTTATTGTTTACTTACCCATTTAATGGGAGCGGGGCGAGCTTACCACTTCACTAACCTGGCTGACCAAAAAGCTCCAAAGATTAACCCATCTATGTCTCATCCCTCCTCATCAGGCACTACCACTAAAGTTTTGCATGACCATGCCTGACTTTTTGTGGGTGTACTAAAGATCCAAATTCAGGTGTTCGTGCTTACATGGCGAGTACTTCACCCATTAAGCCATTTCTACAACCTTGGCAAAGACCATTTTGAAAAATAATTCCCTGTCAGATACATAGCTTCAGTGATTAAAGAATGTGGTTTTATTGTAATACTCACAAACTGCCAATGGAAAAAGAATGAACAGTCTAGATATAGCTGCATGGTTATCTTGAAGCAATATATAAGGGGCTGGGAAAAGGGCTGAGAGCATGTACTGTTTTTGTAGAGAACCTGAGTTCATTTATTTAGCAACTCAAGACCACCTACATCTCATACTCATGGGCACATACCTACACACAGATAAACACATACGTTTTTTAAAAAAACTTTTTTTAACTTTGTATATAATAATGTAGCATCTCACTAGTATTCACAAGATGACTGAGTTTTAGAAACTGATATTTCATTTGGAAAAACAAAAGAGTGAGAACACTTGGCCAGGCAGTGGTGGCTCATGCCTTTAATCCACTGAGGAGGCCGAAACAGGCAGATCACTATGAGTTCAAAGACAGCCAGAACGACACAGAGAAACCCTGTCTCAAAAAAAAAAAAAAAAAAAAAAAAAAGGAAAAGAAAAGAAAGAAAGGAAAGGAAAACGAAAAGGAAAGAATGCCTATATTTAGTGTAAGGAGAATTAAAGAATTTATAATTTGATTATAAAAGTTTTTTTCTTCCTGTGCTAACTTCAGAGACAAATCAGCACAGTCTTTTACTCATTGTACTTCCCTGTGAGGAGATACAAACAAGCAAAAGTGAAATTCTGTTAGAGAAACCATGAAACCCAACTAAACTTGTTGGGAAATTAAAGTGTAGATGAGAATGTCATCCAAGAACCTAGTAAAGATGTCTCTGACACTAGATATTAAGTCGGTCTATTACTGTTTGTAAACCTTATAGAAGTATTCATAATCTGGTAAGATTTAGAAAATGTCGCACCACTGAGAAATATATAAGCAGTTTGAATCCGTCCTTGGAGCAGCATGGAAATTTATACTAGCTTGCCCATTGTTTTCCGTGTTAAGTTTCTAAAACCTTTTTGTACACTGTGCTCTCTGCTTCCTCCCTAGGAGCGACCCGCTTCTGACGCCTGGCAGAAGCTGGAGACATCTCGTGAATATAAGAACAGTAACCGGCTGCGGGAGTACCAGCTGGAGGGGATGAACTGGCTTCTTTTCAATTGGTACAACAGGTGAGGGACTCTGAACCGGCCTGTGCTCACACACTGCAGGTGTATTGTTGCCTTAGCCTCAGATATAATGAGTAGACTAGAAAAATGCAAGAGCAGCACTGTTCCCAGCTTGGAATCATTCCAGAACTTTATTTTTATGTCAGTTGTTTCCCCCAGTGAAAGGAGAAATATGTTGATATCATTGAAAGTATGTTGATAGAGGGGCATGGCCTGATCAAAATGATAGGAGGAATAAAACTAAGATCCTAGGAGGGTGGGCATTGTTTGTCTGGGTTTTAGTGTTTTAATATAGGGTCTTATGTGGCCCAGGTAACCTCAGATCCAGTTTGTAGACTAAGAAAACCTTGAATTCTTGATCCCCTGCTTCTTCCTCCTAAGTACTAGAATTAGAGGTATGTGCCACCATGCCTCTTGTCTTTACACCTGCCATTCCTCAGTTTAAAGTCCGTGGAAGAGAACAGATAGACTCACTCCACTATTTGTTTGGTGAATTATTTGTATTCTAGTTCATTTTAGAATCTAGAAGAACCTGGTGAAATTTGAGAAAGATAGATTGAGATTTTCATAAGACAACAGTCAGTATTTTTAAGTCAGTGCATTGTAATGCAAAACACACTTAGAAGGGATTCTGGTGTCCTAATGTTCTAGTGTAGCCTCTGCTACTTACTATGCGACCCAGAGCATAAAAGTTACCCAACTACAGGTTGTTGGGTCACATATCTGAACAGTGAGGGGTGAAACCAGATGTGTTCACACCTCTTCCAGGACCACCACTTTTGCTTCTGATCACTAGATAGAAATGTCTTTACTTTCATAACAAGGAGTTTATTATGTAGGTTAAACTTTTGTCCTTTGATAAATACAAAAGTAAACAATCTGACTTCCATCTTTACTGTAGTTTCTAGGAAATTTGAAGTTCTGAAAACTGGCGTAGATAAACATAGATCTTAGGGGAGAAAGGAAGGAATAAGAGTACAATTGAGTGTGTGTGACATGGAAGCAGAAAAGAAAGACTCTGTAGGGAGAGTGGAGAACAGCATGGGGTTAGGGGCGAGAAGGAGCCAACTGTAATGATAATTGTGAGAGAAAACACAATGGTGTGTGTGCTAACCAAAAAGTTAACTTAAAAATTAAATTTAAAAAAGTCTAGCTTGGGTTGTAGACATTTTCCCCCTGTCTTAATAGTGTTTTTTATAGTACTTATAGTTTCTATTCTAATAGTTTTGTTTTAAAAAGTGGCCTAGGCAAAGCATGAATAATTATAAAACTAGTTTTAGTTTCATTGCTGCAAAATTGTAAAGCTTTCACTCACCTCAGATCAGAGTCTGAGTTATAACTAACCTCTGTGATTTTCTGTGTTGGTAATGAATTACTCATACTTCTTACCCTCTGCAGAAAAAACTGTATTTTGGCGGATGAAATGGGCCTAGGGAAAACCATCCAGTCCATCACATTCCTTTCAGAAATATTCGCCAGGGGAATCCATGGTCCTTTTCTCATCATTGCACCTCTTTCCACCATCACTAATTGGGAGCGAGAATTCCGGACGTGGACGGAAATGAATGCTATTGTGTACCATGGCAGCCAGATCAGCAGGCAGATGATTCAGCAGTATGAAATGGTGTACAGGGACGCACAGGTGAGCCTCACCTGAAGCCAAAGACCCAGAGACTCCTAACTTAACAACAGCCTTTCTGCCACCTGTCTTCGGGAGTTTCAGTCCTTCATCTTGAGCTACTGTCTGTTTGTTTGTTTGTTTGTTTGTAGAGTTCCTTTTGCTGAGGCTGACTTCTTGATCACCCTATGTATTTCGTGTAAGACTATAACAAAACACATATTGAAGAGGTGCTTTCTTATCCCTATGAGATACACATGAGGTCTTTTTTAGGACACTGAAAACTTGGTTTACTGACTGGCCTGTGAAGTTGCTTGTTTGTGAGGTCAGCCAAGACTACATAGTGAGACTTTGTCTCAAAAAAAATTTATTAAAAAGAGAAGTGTATGGTGTTTAAAATTTGACCCCAGGGAATTTGTAGAGAAAATGAACAGATTGGATAAGGAAAGATAAAAGCAAGTTTCATGTTGAAAACACAACTTTATTTTCTGTATTTTGTTATGTTATTACTTTATTGAGTATGGTTCTGTATTTTCACCAGGCAGTGGTTTTAATAATTAAAGTTAAAAAAATGATCAATCAGAGGAAACCCAGGAGTTCAGATAATGTAGGCATTGTTTGGTAGAAATTTTATATTGCTTTAACAGTAGTCAGCTCTGCTCTTGAGATGTGATGATGGCATCCGGACAGACAGCAGAAGGAGGCGGAGCCTGTCGAGCAGCACTTACTACAGCTATGTGCACACTGCTGTGGGAGTTGTGCTAGAATTGAGTGATAGGGTATGTAAGAGTATGTAAATCTGGAAAGTAGCAGAGGGTTTCCTTGAGCGTTCAAAGTAGGCCTGGCTTAAGTAGACTCTAGGCTGAAGATAATACATGAATCGTCTTCTTAGCAATCATGATTCAGAAACGAAAAGTTCCCTTATTGCCCTTCATCTTTCTTCTCTTTGTGAGGACACTGACTTGAAATTGGTTTCTGTGATATTCTGAGGTCTTCTCTTTTCTAAGTAGTTAGCTCATTCTTAGGTTTTCTCCTTTCTCATATGAGAGAAAACAGGGCATGTTGGCTTCTCATCTGCCATTGAACTGTGCTGTTTTCTCAGAACTACGAGTAGAATTCAGTAGCCCTAGTGTAAAGCTCTGCTTTGATTTGTGTCATATTCAGGGAAACCCCCTTTCAGGAGTCTTCAAGTTCCATGTCGTCATCACAACATTTGAGATGATCCTGGCAGATTGCCCAGAGCTGAAGAAGATTCACTGGAGCTGTGTGATAATCGATGAGGCCCACAGACTGAAGAACAGGAACTGCAAACTTCTGGAGGGGCTAAAGCTCATGGCCCTGGTGAGAGCTGGCTAGCTTTTTACATAAACAAACATGAGTTTGTTCTGCACATCCTTTTTGCCACAGATTGACTCCCCAGAGGGACCTAGAAAGCACTAAAATTCCATGGAATTTGTAACCTGGAAACATGAGGTTTTCCAGTTTGTCTGGGTCCATGAGAGAACCGGTACTAAAGATGATAGTCTTAACACGACTGCCTCGGAAGAGAGGTAGGCAGGCCCATAGCAGTTCTGAGTGAACGGATGGCTGCTCTGGGTACTGTGCAATTGCTATGAAAGGAGTCACTGGTGTGAAAGGAGAGCTGTCCCGCTAGTGACTGCTGCCCCGCAGCATTGGTGCCCTATCTTTTCATTAAACATTTACCCCAAAATTGGGCACAGAGTGCCATGACTAATTTTTCACTGCAGACATGCACTATTTTTGTGGTTCCAACATGGTTCACAATCTGTTTTTAATTTTTATAGGAACACAAAGTGCTGCTCACAGGAACACCCTTGCAGAACTCTGTGGAAGAGCTCTTCAGTTTGCTTAACTTTCTGGAGCCCTCGCAGTTTCCTTCAGAGACTGCTTTCTTAGAGGAGTTTGGCGATCTCAAAACAGAAGAGCAGGTAATTGGGAACCTAACAGATTGAGACAACATAGTGTTTCCCTTGACGTTAAGGAAAATGCAAGTCATTATGGGGACAGGATGTTTTAAAGTTCCTACTGTCTCGTAAAATGAGCATTGCCTCCTTTGTTTTGTATACTTGTTTATGTTGAAGAAGGCACCTAATTATTAGCAGTTGTTACTGCTAATAAGAATTATTTGGCCTCCTGATTCACTGAATGCCCTTGCCCGTTCAGTGATGTGTGTAGCTCTGGCCTCAGGAGCATGGTGTTGTCTTCTACTTCCCTCATTCCTTCATCTTTCCTGCTCCATAATCTGCAGCATGTTCCCAGGGCCACTCTTCTTGGTTATACATTACACAGTGTGAGGAAAAAAAGGCAGTCACATTTGTGGAATAACTGATAATTCTAATTTTGTTTCAATTACCTGAAGTTCTTCAGCTTTAGAAGATCTAGTACAGTCTAGTTTATTAAACCCAATTTAAAAAAATATTTATCTATTGTTGACAGAAGTCTCTACTAGGAATTAAAAAAATATGTCAGACAAGCTTAATGCTATAAGAGGAACAAATAGCAGAGCTGGGCATGTTAAAGGAAGGGTCATACCCATTAGGAATCTGGAATGACAAAGGAGAGGAAACAATTTAAGAATCTTTTGAGAGTAAGTTCCCAGTGGTGAAGAAGACTACATGGAAGGGGAAGCTCAGAATAATCAGAGCCATGAAATCATACAGTAGTGACAGATGATCTGGTTGGGCTGAAACAGGATGACCGAAGTACAAAGTAAAACCAGAAGAGTCATAGTTGTGTTGTTGGAAGATCTTGAAATGGAGGTTGAAGAGCAAGAAGGTAACAGAGGAGTCTTACAAGACTTTTTCTTAAAGAAAGCTAATTGATCTAGCAACGGTGCAAAAATGTGTTGGTGTAGGGAATGTGGCGACCAGAAAGGTTTAAGACTGCCACTAACTGATGTGAATACACTGTGGTTCCAATCTGTTGGTTTTACTTGTCATGCACTTCAGACTTTGGAAACAGTGAAAAAAATTACATGTAATTCTCCTCCTCTGCATTCAATATCTGTTGATCCTTCAAAAGCCAGCTCCAACCCACTTTCCATTTTTGGACCATTGGAAATGCATCCTCTTCTCCCATTGCACTTAATTTGTGGTATGCATTTTTTCTTCTTCCTAGACAATGATCTCCTTGAGGACAAGGCCCACATCTTCTCCAAAGTTGTGTTTGTTGTATTGACCAGCAAAGTGTCTGGCATATAGTATACTCTAAATGATTCAGGTATGAACCAAGTGAAGGGCAAAAGCTAAACCCAGCATGTGGCAGATTGACATTTGTCCCTACCTTTAACAATTAGCTAGCACTGTTTTTCTCTTTAGGCTCTTACATAGTAATTCTTTACCCGTTGGGGGAACAACATTCCTAAATTCCTTTGGATAGTAAAATTAAGGTCTAAAAACAGTTAGGTTTAAAGTTGATATTAGAAAAAAAAATTAGCTGTCTGGTTTATTTCGTATTTTTAATTATATCTTTTTCATTGACACAAAAATTGTATATGCGTTTTATACCATAGATTTTGAAATATGTACACATAGAAATAGCTGAATCAAACTACTTATTTTATGCACTACATTATCATCTTACATTTTATGGTGAAAATAAAAATCCACTCTCATAGCAGTCCTCAAGATTGTTATTAATTATAGTTGCCATGTTATACAATAGCTCTCTTCACTTTGTTCTATCTAACTAAAATTGTATGACCTTTGACCAACATCTCCCAAGCCCACTCTCTGGTAATCTTCATTCAACTTATTTTATAAAGAAGAAATGTTTTATTTTAAAACACAGTACATATAAGTTCTCAGAAATGTCTACTTCCAACATAAAACATGGTCATCATCGTCTAAAACCTATTTCAGTAAGTATCTCTCCTTACCCAACCCTCAAGTTGTGCTGTGTTTCTTCAGGGAGCAGCGCTGCAGCAGATCCTGCCCCTTTTAGAAACAGTGAACAGACAACCCTTCTTGACTTTGGAACTTAATTTCTTTTGTGCTCTCATGTCCTTTTTTTGTTTTCTCATCAGAGTTGATCTTACTGGTATCACACTTGAGCTGTATGTGAGTTAATTCAGGTGCTTTGACCTTGAATCAACTACACTGTCATTGTCTTCCTGGAAGAGGGAATGGGTTACCTTGTTCTACAGTCTAGTAAATGGGATCTTTGTGTAGGTGTGGTCTCTTAGACACATAGCCAAATTTTAGCAAAGAACACTGCCAGACTTGAAATGGACCAAATATGACAGCTCCTACGATGTTACGATACAGCATTAATTCTGCACACACTCCTACTTCTAAACACAAATACTTCTGCTGTTATTTAAAAGGCATAGGATAACTCCATTTCAAACTGCCTCTAGTTCTTAACTTTGTCCTTTTCAGCATCTCCGTCTTCCTTCTTAATGTATCACTTGTACTTTCTAACAAGACAAAGTATTCTTGGTATAACTTCCGTGCATGTGTGTGTAGGAAAAAAAGCAAGAAAGCTTTGTTTCCTCCATCCTGTCCTTATCTTGTTAAAAAGTTGCCACAAAGGTTCTTGATATGTGTTGAATTGAAACCAGATCCCCTTTTCTTCCAGATATTATTGTAAGCTCCCCTTTTCATGTGATTTTTATGACCTCAATACTATGATGACATTGAAGAGATTATAGTGAATGTTAAAATATAGTGATCATTTAGTCCAGACTGGGGCAAATAAATGGCTATCCTTTTCCTAAACAGGTAAAGAAATTGCAGTCTATCTTAAAACCAATGATGCTTCGGCGCCTGAAAGATGATGTGGAAAAGAACCTTGCTCCCAAGCAAGAAACCATCATCGAAGTAGAACTGACCAATATCCAGAAAAAGTACTACCGTGCCATCCTGGAGAAGAACTTTTCCTTCCTGACCAAAGGCGCAAATCAGCACAACATGCCCAATCTTATCAATACTATGATGGAACTAAGAAAATGCTGCAACCACCCCTACCTGATCAATGGTGAGTCAGGGGAATAGGGAGCAGTAACTCAGGACAGGCATGGGCATCTGCTGAAAGCCAGTGATGAGCAAAGGCCTTAAATGCTAAGTTCTCTTTGTGCACTGGCCTAGTGGTTTTTAACTTCCCTAATGCTGCGACCCTTCAATACAGTTCTTCATGCTACGGTGACCCCAACCATAAAACTATTTCATTTTTACCTCATAACTAACTTTGCTATTGTGAATTGAAATGTAAATATCTAATATGCACAATATCTGATATGCAACTCCAAAAGGGTTGTGACCCACAGGTTGAGAACCACTACACTAAAACTAATATTTTTTTTTCTTTTTACTAAGTATGGAATAGAGGTATTTGAGAATGATTGATCTGCCTGAATAATGTAGTAACTTCTACCAACTTTGCCTATGCAGGGCTTCTGTAGACCTGCCTAGCAGAGAATGTGGCATTAACTATCAGTTTGTTGCCCTTATGACTCATAATCTCACCCAGACTTTCCATTTGAGAATAGAAATGTGTTACTCAGTTGAATGATGGTGCAGCAATGAGATTAAATGTTCATGTATAAGTTCAGTCATATTACTCACTCTGACTAATTGGAGAAGGTAGGGCGGTCAACCTCTAGTGTCTTCTTCAATCACTCTGCACCTTATTTTTGAGACAGGGTCTTTCATTGAACCAAGACTTTACCAATTCAACTAGACTGGCTGTCTAGGAAGCCCAAGTAGTCTCCTTTCTCTACTTCCTACCCTGTTCTGGGGTCGCAAGCATCTGCTACCATACCCATATTTTCATGTGGCACTGAGGATTGAACTCAGGTCTTGCCAACTGAGCCATCTCTGTGGCCAGGGTTTGGATGTTTTGCTTTGGTTTTAGAGGTTTAGAAAGATGGTGAAACTGTTTGAGGAACCCTAGTAGTGGTGGAACTTGGATCCTTTTCTTGCTGATCTTGCAGTAACAAAGTTATGAAAGTCTTCTGCCAATTCTGGATGATTTTCTCTGCTTGAGTAAGTTGGGTTAGAACTTGACATCCCAAACTCTGAATTTCCTAGAGGGAGTTCTCAGTAAAGTAAGGTGGCCATCTTGTTCCTGCAAACTGACTGCTAAGGGTGCAGACCCAGAATCTGACTGCTGGTCCAGTAGTTAGGATTTCCTTTATTTCCCCAGAATCTACAAAACAAAGAACAGCTTTTAATTACATCTTATTCAAGAATAGTTTTGCTCATTATTTTCCAGGGGCAGAGGAAAAGATTCTGGAAGATTTCCGGAAAGCCCACAGCTCTGAGGCCTCTGACTTCCAGCTGCAGGCCATGATCCAGGCGGCCGGGAAGCTGGTGCTGATTGACAAGCTGCTCCCCAAACTGATCGCAGGTGGCCACAAAGTGCTCATCTTCTCTCAGATGGTGCGCTGTCTCGACATCCTGGAAGATTATCTCATCCAGAGGAGGTGAGGCTGTCCTTTCTCAGAACTCTAACCAGCACTGTAGGCTTGAACATCGACAACAAAGTGTTCATCTTTAGTGAAAAGGAATGCCTTTTAAAGATTGACTAAGTCCACTGTTAATCTTAGGACCAGGTAGTCTCAAGTTTAACTGTCTGGAATAAATTTATAGCTTTCATAATGTAGTAACTGTTTTGCTTAAGAAAAATCCCATACTTGCTTATCTTCCGTTGTAAGAAATAGAATTACAGTAGCATTAGGAAAGGCATGATGTAGGGACATTCTTATTATCTAGTATGGTAGATGTGCATCATTGAAGGCATGATGTCCTTAAGTTTCTAAAGTACTTGAACCAACAGCTCAGAAAGAATTGTCCACTCAGTGGCTCTCCGAGGTTTGTGACACTGACTATGGCACCCTGCTCTTTACTCCTGACTTCCGTGCTTGTGCAAGAACTCTGGCATTGTGGATTATTTAAATTCTGTGCTGGAACTGCACTTGTCTCCTCTCTCTGTCACTGTGATATACCGGTGATCTGAAGATGGTGATTGGAGTTAGTAGCATTAACACTACACGTCTTCTCAAGTAGTTAAATTGGAGTAGGTCTTCTCAGCTGTCTTAGCACATGTTCCTATCTTTGAAGATTCTGTTTGTCATTATAAATTACATCACTTCACAGAAAGAATACTTAAGGAAATTGCAGATTTAACTGTGGATATGCTAACTTTTAATATTGTGTACATAGTTCTTCAAAGTTAGATTAGATAATAAGGAAAGTCCTCTGAGCATCATGGTAGAAATTTACATGAAAGAATTATTGAGACCTACTGTTCTCTTCTTGGAGGAAGCTAATGGGTCTAAACCTTCTGTTGAAACCTGTTATAGATACCAAGTGAACAGAACAGCACAGCTGCTAGTGTCCCATGACTGATTATTTCTTACTGAATTTTACACAAAAATGTTACATGTTTATGGAGGGTTATAAGTGTGAGCACTCTCACTGTTCTCTCTCTCTCTCTCTCTCTCTCTCTCTCTCTCTCTCTCTCTCTCTCTCTCTCTCTCTGTGTGTGTGTGTGTGTGTGTGTGTGTGTGTGTGTGTGTTTTCCAGCTACTTATTGCTAGCAGACAAGAAAATTGTTCATTTCCCTTCAGGTTTTCTGAGGTCAACAACTCTTGTGCCAAAAACATGTCATCTCCACCCCCATCCAGTCCCTTAGAGGTTTATCCAGAGTGCCACCTGCTTCTTGTTGACATACAAGTTTCTCAGAATTACAGCTTGATGAGCCCCATTAATTCCTAGGGATCTCATTCAAAATACAGTTGTCACAGAGGGTTAATTGCTGAAATTTAGTGTGGAAAATTTTCTGGTATCTGCTTTCTTCATTCGAACTTAAGCCTTCCAGGTTTTCTTTGTTCTTGAGTGTCTTTACTGCTCCAGCTGTCAGTTTGGTTTTGTCCTCATTTAATTTCATGCCAGATTCATACAGAAGTGGGGGCAGAGCCAGAAGATCTGGCTCAGAAATAAAGGGAGAGTTGGGAGTGATTTAAGAGTTCAGATAAATCCATTTTTAGTTGTTTGTTCTTTGAGAGCACTCCCTCAAAACTAAACAAGTGATAGAATGAGAATCGTCTCTGCCATTCTGCACACATACCGTTTTTTTTTTTTTTTTTAAACTATTGTTATGTTATAGCTGCCAAGATGCTTTCTGCTTTATGGACACAACCCATCCTTGCCATGCCTCCCCAGGTGATGTCCAAGCTTTGTCATTCCTATTTGTTGATTTCTTCCTTCCAGAATGCTGTACCAATTTCCACCGCACTATGATCTGCAGGCCTCTGGCTTCTCTTTGATGCTCAGGGTTTTCTTGTCATAAGACCCCATCCTCTGTTCCTGTAGCATTGATCGTTGACAAGAAGGGAAGGAGACTATTGTTTAATAGAATCCCAGTCCTGTCTTCTCGCTCTAAAGCCTGTTCTGCTTCTGCCCCACCACGCAAAGCCCAGTAAAGATTGCAACATTGCTTCATGACACCGTTTTGATAATTAGATATGTCTGCTGGGTCTTCAGTCAGAGTTTACTAGTGTCCCTAACTTGTCTCTAATTGCTCTTTCTAGTTCTTTGACAAACTCCTCTGTCCAGTATTGAAATGTGGGCTACTGTAAGAACAATCACTGTCAGGTGTATCTGGCTTCAACTTGATTACCAGCTAGGGCTGAGCATGGTGATTTGTTTGTATGGATTGTGGTGGGAATTAAATGCAGGGATGCATAATCAGATATTCTAGTTGGCTGTTTTTTACTCTTTGCTCTTTGGAGGGGCCCACCATCCAGCTCCCAAATAAATATGTGGAGTCTTATCATTATTTATAAATGCCTGGCCTTAACTTGGCTTATTTCTAATCGACTTTCCTTATCTCATCTTGTCCACTTTTCTTTACTTCTTATTCTGAGGCTTGTTGTGTAGCTGGGTGATTGGCCCCTGGAGTCCTCTTTCTCTTGCTCCTATATCTTTTTTTTAATTGTTTTTATTGAGCTGTATGTTTTTCTCCACTCTCCTCCCTTTTCCCCCTCCCCTTCTACCCTCTCTCATGATCCCCATACTACTCCCAGTTTACTCAGGAGATCTTGTCTTCTTCTACTTCCCATGTAGATTAGATCCATGTATGTCTCTCTTAGTCTCCTCTTTGCTGTCTAGGTTCTCTGGAGTTATGAATTGTAGGCTGGTTTTTCTTTGCTTTATATTTAAAAGCCACTTATGAGTAAGTACATATGATAATTCTCTTTCTGGGTCTGAATTATCTCACTCAATATGATGTTTTCTATATCCATCCATTTGCCTGCAAATTTCAAGATGTCATTATTTTTTCCCGCTGTGTAGTACTCCATTGCATAAATGTACCACATTTTCCTTATCCATTCTTAGGTCGAGGGGTATTTAGGTTGTTTCCAGGTTCTGGCTATCACAAATAATGCTGCTATGAACATAGTTGAGCACATGTCCTTGTGGTATGATTGGTGCTTCTAGATCTTGTTCCTCCCAGATCTCTCTCCTCTTTATTCTCTCTGCCTGACAGCCCTGCCCTGCCTATCCTTTCTTCTGCCCTGCTTTATTAGGCCAATCAGGTGTTTTATATAGGAACGATAACACAGCTTCACAGAGTTAAACAAATGCAACATAAAAGAATGCAGCGCATCTTTGCATCATTAAACAGATGTTCCATAGCAGAAACAAATCTAATACATCTCTAATAATCAACAATATCTGGTATACAGCAGACACCTAAGAATTTGCATTTATCAGTGTTATGGTGGTTACAAGTACTAGATTATAATACATACATGTAACCGTTAGGTTTTTTTTTTTTTAATCTTGGGTCACAAAATCTCTTTGGTCAGCCTTTCTGACAATCTAGTCTTCTGTCACATTTGTTACTGTAGTTCCCCTAAAATGTTATTCTTGGATATATTCTAATCTTAGCAGAAAACAGTAACAGAAACCATGCACACACTTGTAGGAATGGTTACCTTCTGAGAATATGAGGGAAAGGCAGTATCCCAGTGTGGCTTTTTTGCTTTGTTGTTGCATTGTAAGTCTTCATTTAGGTTTTATTCTGTGCATTTCCTTGGCTGGTGTCCTTATGTGATTCTTCCTTTTCTTTGCCAAATTGGGGCTGTCTTGCCGAATTTTGTTTTCAGGGCCATCTCCACACAGAATCATCGACCCACATTGTCTATCTTTTTACTCTAACCAGGATTGCACTGGGTTTTAGAGGTTTGTTTTTCTGAATCAGTTCGTGGTCTTGGCATTGATAGGTTTCAAATGACTTTGTCTTTCTTGAAAAAATAGTTTTTCAGGTTCATTTATTTTATGTGTATGGACATTTTACCTACAAGCATGTCTGTGTGCTGTGTGCATGTCTGATACCCAAGGATGACAGAAGACGATGTCAGATACACCAGAACTGTAGTTATAGATGGTTGTGAACCACCATGTAGCTGCTGGGACTCAAACCCTGGTCCTCTGCATGAGCAGCCAGTACTTGAACCACTGAGCCCCCAGGCTCAGTCTTTTTCTCAGAATGTTCTTAATTCTTCTACGTGACTATCAGTTTGGTGCCAGAGTAAATTGCCCCTATAAATTCACTTGTCGAGAATCCATTGTCAATGGAATCAGTGGGAAGGATATAAAAAGATACAGAAAAAAAAATAAAATTGCTCTTTAGGCATACCGCTCTGTTATTTCATGGTATCTGACATAAACACCTGTGTTTTGTTTTATTTTCTGAATAGTCAGTAGCAATATGTCCCTTGAACACTTTTCATTTCCTGTTCTTTATCCTCTTACCTTTACCCCACCATGCTGTCCAAATCATTCTTATCTGTCAGCGAGGGCCCTCCCACCTCACTCCATTGTCCTCTTCTTGTTCTTTAGTCTTCCTTGCTTTCTTATTCTTTTGGCTCTTTGCTCTTTTAGGGACCCCAGCCACCCAGCTCCTAAATATCTTACTTTGACTCTTATTCCATGCTGGCTGTGTGGCTAGGCGGTTGCCCCTGGTGTCCTCCTCTCCTTGTTCTATCTTACTCCTCTTTCTTTTTCCAGATTTCTCCTCTTATTGATCCTCTCTGCCTGTCAGCTATGCCTATCCTTTCTCCTATCTCACTATTGGCCATTCAGCTCTTTATTAGACCATTGGGTGTTTTAGACGATAGAGTCACAACTTCACAGAGTTAGACAAATGCAGCACAAACAAAAGTCACATACCTTAAAATAATTTTCTACAGCATTCTTATCCCTAGCACATCTTAGAAACTCTTTCTATGATTTGACTATCCACATGAAGGTTTTGCTCTGTGCATCTCAGGTTTTGAAAACCTGACAGGGTAGAAATGGCCATTTTGTAGTCCAGGTCTGCCAGTACAGGCTCTTACCTCTTCCAATTACTCTGAGCCCACATACGAGCACTGCTGACATCTGCTTTTTTGCCAGGAAAATTGGAGAATGAGATTCTCTGCAGTATAAACTGGGAAATTTGAGAATAAGTTATGTAGACAACTTATTGGGGATCAGTACTTTGTGATTTTAACTCTTGTAGTCATCCTGGCTTTTTGTTTTGGTTTTTCTTGTTTGTTTGTTTTTTAATTGTTTCACAAGGGAGACATTTTTGATGCAGCTTTAATCTGCTATACTTCTTCTGTAGGGGGTGGGATTTCTTTGAGGCTGTTGTCATTTGTTCTAAATTGAGAAGGGGAGGATTTGGGACCATTGGGCATTAGCTTTCTGATTGTTTGTTCTTTGAACCATGATTAACACCTGGGCTTTTATTCATTTGGGTCCCCTCAGATACACCTATGAGCGAATTGATGGGCGAGTACGGGGAAACCTGCGCCAGGCAGCCATCGACCGGTTCTGTAAGCCAGACTCAGACCGCTTTGTTTTTCTTCTGTGCACCAGAGCAGGAGGCCTAGGGATCAATCTCACAGCTGCTGATACCTGCATCATATTTGATTCTGACTGGAACCCACAAAATGACTTGCAGGTAACTGTTAGGATGATTGCTCTTTGTGTTAGCTGCCCTGACTTCCAGGATGTCATGACAGATGTGGCTTAGTTATAGATTGTCTGCTGTGCTTCGTGCAGTGGTATCAGCTTTTAGGGGTTTGGCCAGGAGAAGAAACTAAATGAAAAGTAGGTATTAACCCTTCCCACTAATCACCCTGGCTTCAAAGGAAGCTGGTGATTATAAATAATCCATTGGCAGTTCTTTGTCCTGGTGAAGGGATGTTAGAATCAAAGATGGGTTGCTAAATATGGTAAATAGTTTTTGAAGAAATAACATATACTCAACATTAAGGTTAAAAGGCAAAAGCTAGTATTTGATCTATCAAGAACCTAATTTGGAGTTAGGGATGTAGGTCAGTGGGAGAACACTTGCCTAGCATACACAAATCCCTGCAGCTAAAAATAAAGATTTAAAACCAAAAATAGGAAAGTATTACCTTGATGCCTGCCATCTATTTAATAATTTTGTTTGAATACAGCACATTCCCATGTATATTTGGTCAACTTCATTTTACAGTGGTGGCTGTAAATAAGTTAGCAACAGAAACCACCAAAGCCACAAAGTATTTAGTGTCAGGCACTTGGCCAATGTTCACAAATCCTAGACAGATTGCTTCATGAGCCCTTGGCAGCCATAAAGCTCTGGACTCCTTTGCAATGCTTACTCAACATTAAATTGGTTGTAGGGCAAAATGTCAATGAGAATGAGTATGAGAAACCAAAAATGAGTGACCAGTTTAGACATTCCTACAGGAATTTTTAGAAAACAGATTGGAAGCATTAAGGCCAGAGACAAAAGTTTTGGAATCACCTTACCTCTCCTAATGGAGTGTAATCATTAACCATTGAATAGGTAAAACACCAAGAAAAGCAAAAAGTGGGAATGCCAAACCTAGCAGAGAGGTAAAAGCATCTAAGATGATTGACTTACATGTGTAGCAACCAAAGGAAGTGGGTTGAGCTGTCCAGAATTAGATCTGAGAAGAGAGGAGGAGATACTTTGTAATGGCTATTTTTAATATGGACTGCTGGAAAATTGGAAAAAGATAAAAAATAATCATGAAGTCTGCACTGAAATTAGAGAATTTGATGTTTTTCCATGTGTTTTCAGTGTGTGTGATTCCTCTAACACTCAGCTTAAATGAAGTGACCAAGAAGACCAACACTATAGATGGTCAAGGTGCAGCCAGCATGCTCAAACATCACAAAAACATAGTGAGTGAGGGAGTCAGCACAATTATGATAGCCCAGGTCAGGGTTTGATTTTGACTCTTGCTTTTCAGTCTAGCTTTTAAGAGTTCATAATTTGGTAGGAATTTCTTTTTTCTCTTTTTAATGTGTCATCAAACTTTAGCTATTTAAAAAGAAGAAGAAGAAAGAAACCGGGCAGTGATGGTGCATGCCTTTAATCCCCAGCACTCTGGAGGCAGAGGCAGGTAGATCTCTGTGAGTTCAAGGCCAGCATGGTCTACAAGAGCTGGTTCCGAGACAGCTAGTACTGTTACACAGAGAAACCCTGTCTCAAAAAATCAAAAGGAAAAAAAAATATTGAGTACTTTAAAGGCAAGGAATTGGATAAATAATTATTGGGAAGTGATTGATGAATTTGTAAAGGTGATAATGATATTTAGAGGGACAGTTCAAGTTCTAAGTCTCTGAGTCTAGAGATGAAACAAAGTTCTGCATGCTTGATGGACTGGAGTCTACCTACAGAAGGGTGCACTCTCCATATGCACAAATACACTTTGATTCCTCATAATGTTTGCCCTTATACACGGAGTATACAGAGTAGGGGAGAATCTGGAGACTTGGGCCTTCAGACCTCCTTATGATTGCCAAGACTGCAACTAAGTCACCTGCAAAGGTGGGGGAACGTGGGTGAAACAAGACCCTAGCACTTCTGAAAAACTACTAGACTTCCCCAAGTGCTGTTCTTATTCCATACGTTTTGCTTATGTAAACACATTAATATCTTTAATAAATGAATCATCAACAACTCTTTGAGGTTATTGCCCTTGGAAAATAGATTTAGTCATAAGCATTTATCTAGGAATGGATTGAGGGAATACCACCTATACTGCCTGATATAAATATCAAACCATGGGAAATAGAGCCCATTTTGAAGCAGGTTTTAACCTCCGTCATTGTGAAATTTTAGCAGAGCTCCAGAGATAGCAGTTCACTTGAAAGAAATGTGAGTTCACTGTGTTCTCAGTCGATATGGCAATATCTGGACCAGCCCAAAGTTGTTTCTAGTCAGGACACACCAAGAAGCTGTCATTGCAGGGATAATTTCTTAACTGATTCCAAATGGATCCCTGTAGGACCTTGAAAGTAAAGCAAGCATGATTATAGGAAGACTGGATTCTGCCAAAGTGCACCTGAGTCTGAACTAGGCAAATTTGCTAATGAAACAGATATAAGATGGTCATCTCAAAGAGTGTCGTTTGACTCGAGTTTCAAAGGTTACAGCCCATGATCATTTAACCCTGTTGCCTTCAGACCTGCAGCAGGACAGCACACCATGGTGCCAGGCTCCTGGGGGAGCAGCCTTTTCAACTCATGGTAGCTAGGAAGCAGAGAGTCAGTAGCTGGTCCCAATATCCCCTTCAAAGACATCTCCACCCTGACCTAATCTTCCCCTGCTAGGACCCATTTCTCATCATTTTCTGTAGTGCTAAGCACATCTTTAAGGCGGGTCTCTGGACATATCAGCTTCTGTGGCTGGAAAATAGCCCTCCAGTCTCTGGAAAATCAACTGAGCATCAAAAATTAATCATGTTTCCTTTTAGGCTTTTCATTATTACTGTGCATCCATTCTGCCCTCTGATTGCTTTCTGGAGAGGGAGAGGTGATTTGGTTTTGGTTTGTGAGACAAGAGTCTTACTCCATAACCTAGGTTGGCATGGAGCCCAGATCTTCTTGCTCCTCCTTTCAAGTCCTGTGCTGCTGTGCCTGGCTAGGGACATTTTTTAATTTAGATCTTCATAAGACATTGTTATTGAATATCATCTGTTTTTTCCTTTATCTGTTTTGAAGTCTGATTTGTCCAATAAATCATATCCTGCTCCCATTCCCTGATCGGAGTCAGTTCAGAAATAGACATAAGTGAACAATAAAGGGTTAGAACATTGACTTTCAAAAGTCTGAAGACACTAGACAGAACTTGGCTCAGTGACTCCTACACATGCACGTCCTCATGTCTTGGCTAAACTTGCCCACCCAGCTCGATTGACAGCCATATATAGAGTGGAAGATGCCATGTAAGCCTGCTAGTGGCAGAGATGAAGTCAGTATTCAGAGATGGGTGATCTTCCAGTACTGCAGCAGCAGCAGCAGCAGCAGGCATTGTCTAGGTTCCCTGTAACACAAAAGCTTGAGAAATGGCAATGGTGGGAACAACAGCATAAAAAGAAAGCAGAGAAATGAAAACTTAGTTTTTTCTTAAGAAGTCAGTCTTGCCAGAGATGAAGAACCTCTTAGGAGTAACAGCACAGTATGGCCTCCCTCTCAGCAGATATACCAGCACCTCCTTGTTGCTGTTCCACAGCTTACCTTACTGAGTTCCTCAGCTTTGCAGAGAGTTCAGGTTAACGGTGTTGGACAGCACAGTTCAAAGCCTTCCCATGTCTTAAGCTCCCTGAAGGCAGATTTGAGAAACCATTGAAGCAGATGTTCTGGCCAGGGCCACAGCATAGACTAACGCAGCTGGTGTGTGTCCGCGGGAGTTTGGAAGGGAGGAGAGGAAATTCATACTTGGAAGGCAGCCCCTTCTGTCACCATCAGCAGAACTCTAGGAGCCCTCTCCACGACTCCAAGGAAGGTGGGGGATTGGTTCCTCTTTCTGCTTCCTCTGCTCCCACCTTATTGGCAGGGCACCTGTGTCTTGAGACACCTGTGCAAATGTCTGAAGTAGGAGGCTTGTACCTTTTACCTTTTCTCATGAAAATGAAATGGTAAGTGCATGTCCAAATGCTGTTATGTAAATGATCGGTGAATAGATGTTGCGCTGTAGGATATTCCCAGGCATTTCCTGAAGTGCTAGACACCACTGAGCTAAACTAGTTACTGTCTCATACAGCGTCCATTTTTGAGAGATAGGAAATGATAAATAAGGAAAAATATGATAATTATATATGGTAATGTTTATTATAAAGTAAGTCAGATGAGATGAGGGGACAGGACAAGTTGGGCGCCCTGATTTAGGTAGAATGGTCTAAGAATTCTTTAAGATGGTGTTGTTTGAGCCTCCATGTTAAGGAAGCAGGCATATTTCAGAAAGCAAACAGAATGACCGTGTAGGGTAGGAATGAGCATAAGTGATACCTGTGGGACAGGAAGTTCCCATACTGCACAGTCCTAAATAAAGTTGATCAGGCTTCCTTGCCTCTTATTCATTCTCTTTGTGCTGCCCCCAAAGTATTCTTTTACATATAATAGAAATGTGTTACTCCTTCCTGTTTTCAGTTGGTACTCTGCTGACTTAACTGGCATGTTTATTGAGCTAGAGACACTGCTAGGCCCCAGGAAAACAAAAACAATAAAGTAAATAATACAAAGAATGCAATGGGAAGATCCATGTGCTGTTTTCTGAGAACATTTTCCTTGTAAGGAGTGATGTTATACCGCTCAGGAATAGATCAGGAGCTACGACATGCAAGTTCAACAACAGAACCTGCAAAGACAGAAGAAGAGCAGCTTTCTAGTCTCTCTGCTCCCTGCTGTGCCCCTTATTCCTTCTTTTCACAAGTAAGCAGTCTGTGGGTACAAAATCCCAGAACCTTAGGAGAAAATGGCAGTGCCTCGACGTAATACCCAGGACTGGAAAGGGGAAATTCTGAACTGAACTGGTTTTCGTTTGTTTTGTTTTTTGTGACATCCATTTCATTTTTACACAGTGGTAAAAGGCATAATGTAAGGATTTTTCGACCTCTGTACTTGAGATTGACAGTAGTAAATGAGGGCAGAATGAGTTTATAACTTGTCACTGCTAAGTGACTGAGCTGTACCGTTTTGTTTGCATGGAAAGCACTGGGATCTGTGGCTGTTTTATTTTCTTAAAGCATTGCATCCGGCCTGTGTTCACCTCAGATGGCTCGAAAAGCAAAGAAGAAATTGTGAGTCTACAAATCATGCAGAACATCAGAGCTCTGATTTTTCCTAGGTGTGAAAGGTATCACTGTGTCCCACTCCTGAGGTCCCACTCTGTACCCTTGTGATGCATCTCATTTGGGACACTGCAATTGCTGTCCTCTTCTGGATGTTTCTCCCTTTCTTTCTTTTGTATGTGAAAGTTCTGATTAGGAAAATAATACTTTGAGATTTGATCATATAATAACAAGTCAGTTTTTCTCTCCCTCCCCCCCTTTATTATGGGTGTTTGCCTGTGCATATATGCCTGTGAATGGCAAGTCTCTCAAATATGACAAGAGCTGCTTATCCCGTGCCATTTCAGGTAAATTGTCCTGGTAGAGAGAGCATTATGTTTGTCTGCTGATACCATTTTGCTGCTTGTTTTTCTTGGTTAACTAGCAGCCCAGAGGTGAGGAGTCGGAGACAATCTTCATTATGGTCAGAGACTCATGTTCCTTCTTGCTTTTTGTCTTATAAACCTCCATGTGTGTGATTAAAATCTTGGTCTTAACCTGAGGCAGGAAAAAGAAAGCAGTCAAGTGTGATGTATTTGTATAGGCTCACAGAACTCGTAGATGACTCTGTAGACTGTTCAGTCTCCTAGTTGGATCTGACAACCTCGCCATTGCTGGGAATATGTATGTTTCTTCAGTGGAGCCCGTTTCTGCCCTGTATATAAAGTTGGGTTCTAGGCATGAGTAAGAAAGGGGATGTGTGTGCTAGAAAAGCACGAGTGTGTCTGTCACACTCCTCTTCCAGACCTTCGTCTGGAATGCTTATTCAGCTTCTTTTGTGGTTACTTTCAAGCCAGAAAAGCCAGGAAAAAAATAGTGTCAGTGCTTAGTGACCACTAGAAGGCAGAGTTACTTACCCTTTAAGGCAGCAGTTCTCAAATGTCAGAAAACGCAAATATTTACATTACGATTCATAACGGTAGCAAAATTACAGCTATGAAGTAGCAATGAAGATAGTTTTATGGTTGGGGTCACTACAACATGCGGAACTGTATTAAAGGATCACAGATTAGGAGGGTTGAGAACCACTGTGTCCTAAAAGCCGTATTATTTACCTTAACACTTTATTTTTTAATTTCATTATTTTTATTTATTGGAGTGAAGGATGTACACCACAGCAGGAGTGTGGACCACAGTGAAGGCCAGATCCTGTGGGATCCTGGAGGTCATTAGACATGGTGACAGATGCCTTTACCCACTGAGCCATCTTGCCAGCCCATTGATCACTATCTTTATTTGCCAGAGTTAATCCACCAAATCTCCCAGTCTGACGGAACAAAGATTTGCTGTCACTAAATATACTGAAGCATGGAACAGCCAAAATCAACCAAGTCAGTTATCTATCATTAGAAACCTGAATAAACTATAGTAGACTTAACTTTGGGGCCTGGAGAGATGGCTCAGCTGTTAAGAGCACTGCCTGCTCTTCCAAAGGTCTTGAGTTCACTTTCTAGCAACCACGTGGTGGCTCACAACCATCTGTAAATGAGATCTGGTGCCTTCTTGAGGAAGAGACATAGTCAGTTGTCCTCATCAATCTAGACCATGAAACTCAATAGAGACAAGTTCAACAAAACCGCCTATACGACCTACCCATGCATGCTTCAGCATTGCCAGGGCATAAATTCTATTTTTTTCCCATGCTTAACTTTGAACAAACAATGGGGAAATATCTCTGTAGACTCCTATGGAATTTGTCTTGATATATTGTTGAATAAAAAAATAAAAACATATGTATATATACTAGCATTTATTTATTTATTGGGGGAGTGCAAGAGGGTCTCACTGTGTTAACTTTGCCTGACCCAGAACTTAGTATATAGATTAGGCTGGTCTTAAATGCTAACATTTATTTTTAGTGGCCTATTTATGTTTGTCTCCCCTGTCCCTGCCTAAAGAAGGTAAAACTAAAACACAAAAAGCAGTTTCTGTAATTTTTTAAATGGTTACCTGTAGAGGGAGCTAGGAAACAGTGTATGTGACAGAAGCCAGTTTTCCCAAATATGACTTAAGTTTATGACTTTAGAATCACTTTAAATATTTTCTATTATTATTGTACAGATTGATTTTTGAGCTTTTAAAAAGTCTCAAAATGCTGAGCTTCGGTTTACTTTTCACATAACTTCCTGTGGTGCTAACATCTGACAGAACTGTAGTATAGTGAATTACTGGAACGAAGAGATTAACACAGATACAGCATTACTAATGAAGCCACAGGCTGTTTGTATTCCTTCAGTTTCCCATGAACGAGAAGCTTTTCCTGGTGCAGAGTCACATTCCATCAGAGTTGTGCCCCCTCAGCATCCTCCAGTGTGTGACAGCACCTTTGTCTTTCTTTACTTCCATGACCATGACATCGTAAAAGGTATTGACAAGCTTTTTAGAGTTTTTCCCTCGATTTGCCCAGTTTTTTCTTAGATGTAAGTTATGCATTTTAAGCAAGATTATCATAGACATGATAGTGTCTTTATCACGTATCCTGTTGGAGCACGTGATGTCATGTGTCCATTTGCTTGTAATGTGATTTGGACTTGATTCAGATGCTTGCCTGCCAAACTTCTCAATTATAAAAGTTTTTCCTCTTTTAAATTAGTTGAGTATCTTATGAGTAGATATTTTAGGGTCTTAACAGCTACACTGATTCTCATACTAACTTCCATCAGCAAACTTGCCCTCAGTCAGAATTACCATATGGTAACCTAGCCATTTCTTTTCTATTTTTTTAGCGGGAATACTAGTTATATCCCATTTATTTAGCTAGGGATTCATGGATATTTATGTTTTTTATTTTGCTGGTGATGGTTTGTTTTGTTTTATGTTGAGGTCCTGCTGCATTGGCCAAGCTGACCTACAGCTCCTAGGCTCAGAGAATCCAGTCTCAGCCTCCTGAGTAGCTAGAACTCCACAAATGTCAATGCACCTGTCTGTGTAGCTTACAACCCACTGTTCTCACTGCTGCCTTCATACCATATATCCCACCATATCTTCTGAGTACTTTTTCTTGGACAAGATACTCTGTCTCATGTTAACATTTTTCCTAACAATGTCTTGGAATTGGCTATTTAGCCATAGATCCCTATTCTTTTTATTTGAGGAAAGTGTTTAGTGATCGAGGTTTGATGCCAAACATAATCTTGGCACTTGGGAGTTAGGGACAGAAAATTAGGAAAATTACATAGCAGGTTTGACACCAGCCTGGATTATGTAAGGCCTCTTTCAAATACATAAATAAGTAAAACCAGAAAGCTAGATCTGACTACCAAATATAGCTCCTGCTAGAACCTCTGGGTCTACAGAACTAGGAAATAGATGTACGTACACAAACACTCTTGACACGTACACTATTTATACTATAGCTATCCATCCATAATCAGGCTTCTCTTTTTATTTTATTGAGCTCTTCATTTTTCTCTGCTCCCCTCCCTGTCTATCCCCTCCCCTTCAACCCTCTCCCATGATCCCCATGCTCCCAATTTACTCAGGAGATCTTGTCTTTTTCTACTTCCCATGTAGATTAGATCCATGTATGTCTCTCTTAGGGTTCTCATTATTGTCTAGGTTCTCAGGGATTGTGATTTTTAGGCTGATTTTCTCTGCTTTATGTTTAAAATACACTTATGAGTGAGTACATATGATAATTGTCTTTCTGGGTATGAGTTACCTCACTCAATATGATGTTTTCTGGCTCCATCCATTTGCCTGCAAATTTCAAGATATTGTTATTTTTTTTTGCTGTGTAGTACTCCATTGTGCAAATGTACCATGTTTTCCTTATCTATTCTTTTTTTTTTTTTTTTTTTTTTTTTTTTTTTTTTTTTTTTTGGTTTTTCGAGACAGGGTTTCTCTGTGGCTTTGGAGCCTGTCCTGGAACTCACTCTTGTAGACCAGGCTGGTCTCGAACTCACAGAGATCCGTCTGCCTCTGCCTCCCGAGTGCTGGGATTAAAGGCGTGCGCCACCACTGCCCGGCTCCTTATCTATCCTTACTTGGAGAGGCATCTAGGTTGTTTCCAGGTTCTGGCTATGACAAAAAATGCTTATATGAACATAGTTGTCCTTGTGGTACGATTGAGCATCCTTTTGATATCTACCCAAAAGTGGTATTGCTGGATTTTGAGGAAGGTTGTTTCTTAATTCTCTGAGAAATCACCACACTTATATCCAAAGGGGCTGTACCGGCTTGCACTCCCACCAGCAATTCAGCAGTGTTCCCTTTACCTGACAATCTCTCTAGCATAAGTTGTCATCAGTGTTTTTGATCTTGGCCATTCTTACAGGTGTAAGATGGAATCTCAGAGTTGTTTTGATTTGCATTTTTCTGATGACTAAGGATGTTGAGCATTTCCCTAAGTGTCTTTCAGCCATTGTAGATTCCTCTGTTGAGAGTTCTCTGTTTAGGTCTGTGTTCCATTTTTTTATTGGATTAGTTGTTCCTTTGATGACCAATTTCTTAAGTTCTTTGTATATTTTAGATATCAGACCTCTGTCTGATGTGGAGTTAGCCCGTTCTGTAGGCTGTCTTTTTGTCTTGTTGACCATGTCTTTTGCTCTACAGAAGCTTTTCAGTTTCAGGAGGTCCCATTTATTAATTGTTTCTCTCAGTGTCTGTGCTACTGGGGTTATGTTCAGGCTTCTTAACCCAGCCCATTATGGGGCTCTTTGTAGCCTTTTTTCTCTGGCAAAGAGATGTCTCGGTCACATTGCAGTGGCATATTTATTCACCCTTGTCTAGCATAAAAATCAAATCATCTCAGGATAGTATTTTTATCAACATTTTGTTAAAAAAAATATGTTTTCTTAAAAAAGTAATTAATAAAGAGTGGTTACTTTATTTATAATGTTACAGTATATAAACAAAAATGTTATTTTCCAAAGTTTCTTAAGTTTAGGTCTATCCTATCAGGTTGGTTGGTAGGTAGTTTTTTTTTTGGTGTGTTTTTTTTTTTTTTTTTTGTGGGTTTTTTTTTGTTTGTTTTTTGTTTTGTTACAGAGTCTCATGAACCCCAGGCTGCCCTTAGATTTCTTTTGGAGCAAAGGTTGACTTTGAAGTCATAATCCTCCAGTTTCTGCCTCCCAAGAGCTGGGCTCTCATGTGTGTGGTGCCACACCCAGCTCAAAACCAAAATGAGAAATTGGGTCTCTCTGTGTGTTAGGTAGACAGCATAGCCCTCAGCAAGAAATTCTCTGTATATATTGAGTTTTTATATACTTTTTATTTTCAATTCTGATAAACTTTTATCCAGATTTCATATCTAGGTTTGCATTTTGTCCTATTTATCATTTTTGCCCATTTTTCAGTTTTCTCTTTTTCTCTGAAACACACATTTCAATGAATATGTTAGGGGCGTAGATCCTTTTAACTTCTAAACACCTGGGTCTCTATTCCATATGTATAAGGGCCTTCTCTTTTATAGCCATAGTGTAATTCTCAGAATCAGAAAATAAGAGCATTACTCTTTAATCATCCAGTCAATATTGAAATAATGTTTCATTTCTTTCCTGCTCTTTTATAACTTATCAGTCTCCCAGTCCAGGATCCAACCAAGATTGACAATTACACTTACTTTTTAGCTTCCTTTATCTGGGTCATATCAAGTTTCTCTTTTTCTTCAAATTTTTTGCTGAGTGATAGCTGGCTGTTCTGTAGAGTGCTTCTAATTCGGGTTGTCTGCCTGCTCAGGAGTGAGTTCAGATTTGGTACCCTGCCGAATTGATGCATCCTTCTCAGCCATCAGAAACGCAAAAGCATGGTCTCCATTTCTCTGGTCATGTTCACTTTGATCACTTTGGTTTTCCTACTCAGAAGTAGCTGTTTCTCCCTTTGCAATGTGTAAGTAATTTTAGAACGATGCACCGGGACAGTGCCTGTTCTTTCCAGTTTTACCTGTGGTATTTATTAGCGTCTGTTGGTTATCTTTACCTGGGCCAGTTGTTGCTTGGTGTTTATACATTGCTGATACTCTTAACACCATGGCTTGATGTATGTTAGTTGGCATACTGCTCCAGAGGTTTTTTTTTTTTTTTCTTTTTTTTTTTTTTTGGTTTATTTATGTTAGTGTGCACTCATGGGTTCTTTAGTTTGGTGGGTTGTAATTCAATAGTATCTTCATTTTGATGGTTAGGTGATGTTACAACTGCAGTAGGAGTCATGAGGTGTGTGTGTGTTCTGGTATTATCCTTATGCATACTGTGCATGCATTTTACTGCTGACTGTATCACTAGCTCTTTAATTATTATTTTGAGCCAGAATCTTACTAAGTTGCCTAGGTTGGCCTTGAACTTTAAGTAGCTGGAATTATACAGCCATGTGTGGCTGCCTGGCTCAAGTCTTATTTTTCTTACATGGAGTACAGTGTTGTTTTGGATTTGTCACACACACACACACACACAAACACACACACCACTGAAATCAGTTTCCCATTGAAAAATATGCTGTTTTCACTAGTTAGTGCCATTGGTGTGTTGTAATAGTATTTTTCTGAGACTGTAATAGACGGATGTGCATATTAGTCAGTGTTCGCTAAAGGAACAGGAGTTAATAGAGTCAGTATTAAGTAACACTGGAAGTTAACTTGCCCGTAGGAGTGAGCAAAAGCTGTCTTCCATTTCCTTTTATGTGGAATGCCCAGATTTAGGGTGGTCTTCTACCTCAGATGATCCAATTATGAAAACATGTTACAAGCATGCCTAGCAGTTTGGGTTTTAGTTAATTGTTGATGTAATCAAGTTGACAACCAATATTAGCCATCACAACATGAAACTGGTCTCTGTGTTTGGTGGTCTTCTGCTGTCATGCCATTTGAACACTGCTAAAGGACTCATGTGTCATTTTCAGCCATAAGTTAGTAAAAGGGTCAAATTCTAACCAGATAGGCAGACTTAAGAATATCTACTTAGACTCGTTCCTTTTTCCTGTCCTGTTTCCTTTAATCTCCTGGTATTTGAACCATGAGTCCTGCTGCTTGCTGTTCTATTCCAGATGCTAGGGTCACAGTGAGACCATGAGACAGAAGCAGGACTCTGGAGCTGTGCTAGGGTCACAGTAAGACCATGAGACAGGAGCAGGACTCTAGAGCCGTCCTTTTCTTCTGCCACCATCTGCACTCACTGAGAGCCAGGGCACATCATCACTGCCTGGGTTCACCTCTGTCAAAGCAAGAAAGCACTCGGGTCTGCAGGAGTACCTGCAGACTTTACACGTGTGGCATGATTATTCCTCCTGGTCACTGTCAGTGGCATCCCTCCCTACTTGATTGTGGGAGTGGAAGTTTCTTGTTGAAGAAAAAAACAACAGGGTTCCCTTTTAAACAATAGGTGAATTTAGTTTTATACAGGAAATACCAAGAAGAACTGCGGAACATGTTAAAAGCAAGGGAACTGTTAAAGACTATTGGTCTTTGTTACAATATGTAGGCATAAATATACAGCTCTTTGTGTTCTTTGAACATGTGTGTACAAACACACACACCCCTGACCATTGATTCATACTGATACCTCCATGCTAACACTACAGAGTCATTCTGTAGAGTCTTATCTCCATAGTCTGCTGGACAGTGTTGAGGCATCACTCTGCAAAGGCCATATGATACAGTGCAGTCAGACCTAACAACTGTATTGAAACATATGGCGTCATTCTGTTCCTTAGAGAACTAATAATAAAAACCTTATTAGTTCCTCTAGAGGATGTTGTTTTGGAAATTGATTAAATAAAGAGAAAGAATCAAAAATTTAACTTTTCTTTAATAATTGTATATTAGGGCAACCAAAATATTAATGAAAGCAATTATAACCTCCAATAAAGAAATGGATGTACACAGTAGTTTTCAAGTTCATACGAGGCAGGCAGATTAGCATGTGCATCTTAACAGAATTTGAAAGCCCATCTGTGAGATACCTGACCAAAAGCCAGACTTTAACTTAATCAGGTCACAAGGTATAACTCCAGTTTAGAGGAAATACAAGGGGCAAAAAATACCCACTCAGATATAGCACAAATATAGTAAGCAAGATGGAAAAACGGGCCCAGCACATTACATTAACAGCCAGTGGGAAGGCTGGTTGATAGTGGGAATTATTTTGTTTTGGAGGCCTATAGCTTAGAGGTAGAACACTGCCTGCCATGTGTTAGACCTTTGTTTAATCTCCATTGCTGGGGGTGGCAGTGGGGGACAGTTGTTTTTAAGTATAGCAGTGGTGAGGTGATGTGTTTTACCTTTATAAGTTCATATTAAAATATGTAAGGGTGAGGAACTCTCTGCTTAAGATTTCTTGCCTTACCATTATGGAGAGTAGGAGTGTGGTAGGAAGGAAACCAGATTGTCCACAAGGGTCTGTTATGCTGTGCTTGTCTCTGGCTTTGTCTGTGTCTGGGATGTTTGTAGTGAACTTTACAAACAGAGGAAAAGCAGTGCTGCAGCCTCTGAGCATTTCCCAGGGTGGAGCAGCATCCCAAGGGCGAGCATCACCTCACTAGATGCCTGCCAGCCACCATAGCAGGAGGGAAGGAAATGGGTGACTCCAGACATGGCAGATGATACCACTCATCCCACAGGAGCCACTGTCGCTGTGTTTGTGTGTGAATGTGAGTATCCATGGCTATAACATGTGTATGAACCTTCTTCCCAGGCTCAGGCCCGGTGTCATCGGATAGGCCAGAGCAAAGCCGTGAAGGTGTATCGCCTAATCACTCGAAACTCCTATGAGCGGGAAATGTTTGACAAGGCCAGTCTGAAACTAGGCCTGGACAAGGCTATTCTTCAGGACATCAACAGAAAGGGCAGCACCAATGGGGTGAGTACATTGTACCCATCCTGGAGCATTGAGGAGCATATGCCTTTGACCCCAGAACCAGGCACATGGCTCTCTGAATTCCAGACCAGTCAGGGATGAGCAGCGAGACTGTCTCAGAACAGCAAAAAAGGAACACTTGCTAGGATTTTTTAAATTAATTAATTAGTTTATTTATTTATTTATTTAGTTCTCAGAGCTGTTTCTGGGTTCCTTTTTCACCATTTGAGTCAGTCCTCCACAGCATAGGTAGGTAGTAGTCTCCTATAGCAGGAAATAATCTGGAGGCAGTTCCTGCATTTTCTGAATGGATAAAGGCAGTCTGGGAGCTGCTGTGTGGTAGTGGTAGGGATGCTCAACATGCAGTAGCATTGCAATACATTTTAACCACACCCATTAGAACTGGTAGGTTTAACATTCTTTGTTGTATATATATATGAGCCAAAGGCCTAACATTTTTATAATTGTTACCCTAACTTATCTCATACCCCAGACTTTGCGCTGCCTTTTTTTTTAAGATTTATTTATTTTTATTATGTGTATGAGTGTTTGCCTGCATGTATACATGTGTACTGTGTTGTGGACCTTGGTGGCTGCAGAGTCCAGGAGAAAGTGTCCCAACTCCTACAGTTAGAGTTACAAATAGTTGTAAGCTGTCATGTGGGTGTTGGGAGCCAAGCCTCTGCAACAGCAGCAAGTGCTCTTAACAAAAGAGCCCTCTCTCCAGACTGCTTTGAGCTTCTTGATGATGTAATGAAGTCAGTGTTAACTGTGTCCCCATGACCCCAAACAGTGCACAGTATCTTAAAGGTGTTGAATGTGTGGTAGTCAGTAAATAATAAATGAACAAATTAGTTTGAAATATAGTAATTAGAGTCTTTTTCTAGCTGGGCATAGTAACACATGCTTATAATCCCAGCACTTAGGAAGTGGAAGCAAGATCAGTAGATCGAGGCCAGCCTCTGCTACGTGTGGAGTTTTCAAGGCCAGCCTGGGTACAGTAAGACCCGATCTCAAAATGAAAAAAAGTGGCAACACGATTTGGAGTTTGAATTGGAGAGGGTTAAGAATTACTACTAAGAGTCTTAAATTTTCAGAAGTATAAAGAAGTGTATCTCCTTCATCGCTGGGCTTAGTGAACCAGAAGTGGAGTTTTCAACCTTAGTGCAGATGTTCCGTGTTCTTGGCTACGCATGTGTTACTAACATCATACTCCCATCGCTCTTCCTGAGAGCTGTGGAATCCCTCTTGTGATTGAAATAAAGAGAACCAGATTGTTAATTAGAACCAGGAATGGGTGTTTTGAACTCCGTTTCCTGTTTTCAACAAGTGGTTGAAAGATCACACTTGGCAAAGGATTTTTTTTTTTTTGTTAAGGGATGACATCATTTCCAATACAAATGTATTTATTTAATAATGAATAAATCATTTTTTCTCAGCTCATGTGTTACATCTGGAGGCTTTAAAAATTTAAGTTCAAACTAAAATATTAAAATAAGATGTCAAGTATATCCTCTTCGATTGTGCGTAACTTTAATGACTTATGACATTTGATGATAACCAGTGTCCTGAAGAATGCTAGGCCTTTGGCTCGTGTATTAGGCTTTGCTACAGAGCTCCCTATAGACAGTTGCCTGCCCAACACTCCTGCAAAGTAGTCATTTCTGGCTTGTCTTTCTGATGTTTGCAATTAGTAGAGAAGCCATATCCTGAGTCACGAGAGCCACATTTGAGGCTGTTTTTCTCCTGTGCGTTTTCCACTTTGGTGACTTGTTCAGGTACAGCAGCTCTCAAAAATGGAAGTGGAGGACTTACTCCGGAAAGGTGCTTATGGGGCTTTAATGGATGAAGAAGATGAAGGCTCCAAGTTCTGTGAAGAAGACATAGACCAGATTCTGCAAAGAAGAACTCATACCATCACTATCCAGTCGGAGGGGAAAGGGTCCACTTTTGCCAAGGTACATGACCTCATTTGGATGAAGGGGAAGGGATCACTGTTTATTCTTTGAACTCCTCAGTGAGGCTTCTGTTCCTCCAAATGCAATCTCTTGATGATGTAGACACTTAAGAGGAAGTCACAGACTGTTAGAAAGAGGAGCTAGTGGCCACAGGCAGGTAGACACTAGTCTATACTTCATTGGGTCTACTCTTTACAAAATCTGCTCCACAACCCTTGAGCGGACATCCTGATGCTTTTGTAAAGTTTTCTTTAAACACTGTTGGAGAGTGGACCTCGGCTGTTTCTTTCAGTCCTCAAATTCAAGCAGGTGTTTTTCACTTAACAAAAATAGGGATTTTTAAGATTCTCAGCTTCTCACCCCAGAACCACCTTCCTCTGTTGTTCAGATCACTGGGTTTAGAATTCTGCAGATTGCTCCGACTGCAGGTTCTGCTAATTCCCATAGGAGCTTTATCACCTGTCAAGACTTGTTCAGGAGAACGTTTTGTGCACAGTAGGGGAAGTATAGGTAATCTGCATCTCATTCAACACCTCATACTAACCCAGTACCATTCTTTTGACATGTATGTGGTGTGTGTGCATGTTTAAAGTGTGTCCATGTGTCTGCCAGTGCACCCCAGAACTTGATGTTGGATGTCTACCTTGATCATTCTCCGCTTTATTTATATTAAGGGCATGTCTCTCCCTAAACTTAGAACTTGATGAGTCCAGATAATTAATTCTGTTATCTTGCCCTGAGAATAACCTGTCTTTTCCTCTCAAATGCTGGAATAAGAGGTGGCTGCCACACTTGCCCAGCTTTTACATGCAGGTGTGGACTACAGTCTCCATACTTGGAGAGCAATCACTTTACCCACTGAGCCACTACCCAGCTTCAGGACCTCTCTGGGTTTCTGTTTTGTGTTTGGGATTTTTGAGGCGTAGTTTCTGTGTAGCCCTTGCTGGTCTAGAGCTTGTTATGTAGACTAAGCTGGTCTTGGAAGGTATGCACTACTGTGCCTTACCCACCACACACACACACACACACACACACACACACACACACACACCAGTTCCATTTTTAAAGCAGATACTATAAAACTGAAAGTTAAGAAAAATCTGAAAATAAAACCTTTCGGTTTCTGGCATCACATAAAACTGAAAATAAAACCTTTCGGTTTCTGGCATCACATAAAACTGAGTATGGTAGGTCTGCAATCCACCACTTGGGGTAGGGGAGATAGAAGCAGAGGATAAGAAGTTCAAGGTCATTCTTAGCTATATAATGAATCTAAAGTCAGCCTGAGGTACATGAGGTTCTATCACAGAGGGAAGAAGGGGAAGAGGAAGGGGGAGAAAGAAAGAAGATAACCTATTAGTCAGGCATTATGGTGCATGACTGTCTTCCCAGTATTTGGAAGGCTAGGGATCACAGGTTCTAAGCTAGTCTGGACTACATAGTAAGATCCTATATTTAAATATATTATTACATATATAATGTATATGTTTTAAGTGTGTACTTGGTTATACTTTTTAATCAAAATATGAGCAAATAAATAGACAACTAGACACCAGGTAATATTTTGCTATTGTCTAAAGAGGTTGTCTTTATACTTTGAAGTTTTTAATTTTCAGGAAAATGAGCCTGTAGATTGAATTTTTATTTCCTTACTCAGTCTTTAAAAGGAGGAGAAAAATGTATTGTTTTGAGATTATGGAATTGCTGTTGGGGTTTTTAGTTTTGATATTGGGTGGCTTTTGTATTTCTGGTGCATTTGAGATTTTATTTGTATTCTGTTTAAACCCAGTTTGTTAATTTTTGTCTCCTTGACAGGCTAGTTTTGTGGCTTCAGGAAACAGAACAGATATTTCCTTGGATGATCCTAATTTTTGGCAGAAATGGGCTAAAATAGCTGAATTAGACACTGAAGCAAATAATGAAAAGGTATAGCTTATCTTTTTCACCTGGGTTGGATTACATGGGACCATGCCTACATGGCTCAGGTCATTCTTTACTCCTGAGTCTTGATTCTTAAGTGAAATGCTGTTGTAACACACTTAGAAAATGGTGACACACAGACAGCCCTGGGTCAGCGTTAACTGACTGGTGGAGTGCACCATCTGCTGAGCCCCCAGGACGTCAGATCAATGCAGTTAGAGATGCAGCTTGTGAGTCGGTCAGTCCCAGGTCTGGAAGATTGATCAGTATGTCTCTATAAGCAACCTCACCTCACAGCAATCAAAAGGAAGAAGGAAAAAAAATACCTACTGGTTTTACCTCCTTTTTTTTTCAGTGTCTCAGGTTTTTCCATTCTTTAAATGAGAGAGACATGGGTGCCAGAATAGAACTAGACAGTGCCTTTGTACAACACCCTTGACCTTTCCCAGACAGTGGGGAAGGAAATGTTGAAGCCCAGAGCAGAGTCAGGTGACTGGCACTGGTGCCTGACCAGCCGTGAGATACCCATAAAATGCTGGCTCCTCCTTCTCTGTCCCTGACCCCACTGCCTCACTTCAAGATGAGTGCATAGCCTTTCTTTCTGTCTTCTTCAAGTGTAGGCTGCACTCTGTGGCCCACAAATCTCTGCGACAGTTCCTTCTTATAATCTAGCCAAGTCAGTGAGAACCCACATTACTGTTCTGTTGTAGTTAACCATTGGGGTTTGTTTATCCTGGCTTCTTTTCTTCAACTAGAAATGTTTCCCCTCCTTTAAGAAGATTCTGAGCTCCTATAGTTACCTGCTTGAATTGCCATAAAGAGTCTCTTAATCAAGGAGCAACTGTGTGGGCAGGACATTGGTGAGGGAGGACAAGCTCCTACCCTGTAGGCAGCAAAAAGCAATGGGAGGAGTCCAGAGTAGGAGCAAGGTCACTGAGGCAGGTGATGCTAGAGGTTCGCTGTCTGGGCTTCATGGAGAAGTTTTGAGGAGTTTGATCTGGCTTTGGGAAGAAGGAGTAAGGAACAGAAAATAGTGGGACTAGAGGAGAAGCAATTGATGTGGTCAGGGGAGCCACTGAAACGAGATTCCTAAACTAGGAATTCTGTCTTTTAGCAAAAGGTTAGTAAATACAACTAAAGGAGGTGGATATGAAAGCAGCAGGATGCGCTTTCTTCAGGAAGTTGCTGAACAGATGGAATCCTCTTACCAGTCCTGTCTCCAGAACTGAGACTGCCCTTTCCATGCCGGGCAAAACAGCTGGGGCTCCCCATGCCAGTCTTTCTTGGAACTAGCAGACTGCCACTTTGGGCACTTAGGGGCTTTGCTTGCTAGAATGATGGCGGAAACAACAGATGGTTGTGGGCAGCACTGGGAACCAAGAAACAACAGCTTGAAGTTCCTGAGAATCCCCTGTGCTTGTCCTGTCTGTTGTCATAGAGACAACAGCTGTGTTGCAAAGAGCTTTCCCTGCCAGGGCTTGATGTGGGTGGTCCTTCCTCAAATATGCCCTGAGGAATGGCATCAGGAGTGCTGTGCACAGTGGCAGGGAGTAAAGAAAAGAGGGGCCTCCTCAACACCGTCTTCTCCATTTCCAGGAAAGCTTAGTGATTGACCGGCCACGTGTGAGGAAGCAGACCAAGCACTACAACTCATTTGAAGAGGACGAGCTTATGGAGTTCTCAGAGCTAGACAGTGACTCAGATGAAAGGCCCACGCGATCCAGGCGCCTCAGTGACAAAGCCAGGCGCTACCTCCGTGCCGAGTGCTTCCGGGTAGAGAAGAACCTGCTCATCTTTGGGTAGGAACTGGTTCTACTTAGTAGGAAGGGATTACTGTTATTTTCCCACTTTTTTTTTTTTAAGTCCCTAAGATTTGTGCAGTGAATTTCTAGCTCCCTCTAGGTACTAGCTGATGAGATCTGCAGCAGTAAGAGAAAGCTGTGCTTTGTGTCAAAATTCCCCTCATCCTTGTGCTGTGTTGCTGTAATGTAGACATACTGGATCTTCTCAAATACATGTCACTGAAAACGTCTGGTACCAGTTTGCTGCCTGGTACTGATTGCCTCTTCCACCCAGGAATGTATTATAAGGAATCAGTACAAAAATGTTGCACTTAAGGCATGGTTATGCAGTGGTTACTGCAGCTGCACTTTTTCAATTCCAAACTTATTCTCTGCCCCCAGTAATTTGGACCATCACTACTTAACAATCCAGCAACCACATGATCCAGCATGTAGGACACCTTAGAGACAAGTAGGGCATGCAGTCAAAGTCACAGGCCTTTCGGGACTAAGCTTTTAGGGTAACTAATACACTATAAGAAGATGAGAAACCTCTTGTCTTTATAATTTCTGCTCTGTGGAGGGTTTGTCTGGCCCTTCCTCCAACACTTTCTGTATTCTTACATCAGCTGGGGCCGGTGGAAGGACATCCTGACTCACGGGCGATTTAAGTGGCACCTAAATGAGAAAGACATGGAAATGATTTGCCGGGCCCTGTTGGTGTACTGTGTCAAGCATTATAAAGGAGATGAAAAGATCAAGAGTTTTATTTGGGAGCTAATCACACCTTCCAAAGACGGACAAGCTCAGACCCTCCAGAACCACTCAGGTAAATGGTAAAATAGGTCTGCTGTGAGTCCTCTGGGGTCACTGTTGCCTGTGTTCTGTTCTAAGGGCAGGTGAGTGCTCTTGCCATTTCCCACATGTGGTCTTGCTCACCTAACCTGAGTCCATCAGGAGCCCCTGAACTGGGTGGGGCCTCAGACCTCGTGTTCTGGGCTCATCGTTTTCAGTTCACCATTCTGTCCGTGTCACTTCTGGCGTGACTTGTCTTGTGTTGTGCTTCTCTTTCCTTAACCAAAGTTTCCCTTCAAGTCTCCTCCTTCTTACTAGACCCCAGGAGCCCAAAAGGGACAGGCTGTGTTGTTCCTCCCTGAGTCTCACAAGTCATTCATTAAATCTTGCTGACCACTTTGCTTTCTGGGGACTTGAGGAGTCTGTCACCAGGGTCCCACCATGCTTTTTCTATACCTGGCCCAGATTTAATGCCCATATTAAAGCCCTTTTGGCTCATCCTATGTCATTATCTCTCCATTTCAGGGTTGTCTGCCCCTGTCCCCAGAGGGAGGAAAGGAAAAAAGACAAAAAACCAGCTCTTGCTCCCAGAACTGAAGAATGCAGACTGGCTAGCCACCTGCAACCCTGAGGTGGTCTTACATGATGATGGATACAAGAAACACCTCAAACAGCACTGCAACAAGTGAGTTAGCCCCTCCCAATTCCCAAAGTTAGCCTCGCTCAAACAGCCCAGATTTCTGACTTCACAGCCCATGCAAGGTCTGGAGAAAGGAGAGGGGATTGGGGGTATAAACTGTCTGTACTCTTTATGCCCCTTTCCCACTCCTTCAGCAGTCTTCTCTCATACAATACATTCTGTACCCAGAGGCTTCTAAGCCAACTTTTGAGAACCAGTCAGGACATCCTCTCTCTGCTTCTGAGCTGGTCCACAGTGCCATTTTCTACTCAGATCTAATAGAATTATGCCTTATTTTGAAGCCTCTAAGTTGCATTCTTTTGAATAGATAACACTTAAGCACATAAAAATCCTCTGTCAAAAATAGGTTTTCTTCCCATCTCTAGATTCCCCCATTTGCTTTCCAGAGACAGTCTATTAGCCTGTTTCTTCAGAGAACTGTAATACCAGCATATATAAATAAATAACCTACTTTTTCTTCCTGAAAATGGTCGGTATTGTCCATAAAATTTGTGATCCCTCATCACACAAGTTACCTGGAAGTCAGTTCCTCTATGAGTACTGCCATTGTACATAGGCTTTTCCCTCAGTGGCTAACCTTCACTCTTGACTGGTATTACAAGTGAACTGCAAGTGTTCCCTGCAGACCTCTTTGCTGCTTAGCTTAAGTATGAAATGTTTCTTTAGCAGTGGTGTTCTCCATTGCACTTCCCCATATTTCCATCCTGTGTTTGTGCATATTTAGCCTGGGCCTCAGCTGTCAGTTTCTCTGTTCTGACTCTTTGTGGTTGGTCTCATTTCACAGTGGACTTCCAGGTGCCTGTAGAGCATGATTGAATTGTTTACTTTGCTATATTCTGTACAGCATATAGCATGGTACAGGATAGTGGGAGTTGACTAACATATATTAATTGATTTGTCTTAAACACGATTGGTACATTGCCATGGAGCCTAAGAGTGCAGAATCAAAGTGAATGTGACCTCAGGAAAAGACGTACTGCCATGAAAAATAAACAGTTGTGTACGTGTAAAACTGCCTGAAAGTACCACTGTTCAAACAGATCCACTCTTTTGTAACTAGTATACTTGGTAACTAGCCTCTTGGAATCCAGCTACCCCTGTGGTCCTTGTGGCCACATGAAAATATTGGGGTTAAGGGAAGTATTATTGATTGTCTCTGCCCTGACTTACGGCTGACAGGATGGTCTAGCAAGAAACTGGGAAAGCATTTGTTTTCTTGGATGGTAAAGGGGTGATGCTAGTAATGTCTGGTGTTGATAACTGGTGTCTTATTCTGGTATATTCTGATATACCTCTTCCTGCTACTCAAGAATGCTTATTAACTTCTCTGTCTTAATTAGGGAATGTGTTCTCAATCTTAGGTTTCAGAATATTGTATTAATGTGTTCATCTTTCATAGGGTACTTCTGAGAGTCCGAATGCTATACTTCCTAAAAGCTGAAATACTGGGAGAAGCAGCTGATAAAGCATTTGAGGGAACTCCTGCCAGGTAATACATCATCCAGAGTTAAATAATCTATGCAAATTACCTGCTCATAGACTGGCCAGATCCAGCCTGTTGTTTCAGGAGACCCATGTTTCTACCCTTCCCAAGACAGCTACTGGATAGTAAACAGGGAGATAGAGAAGAAAGGCCTCCACTTTCTTCGCGGTCTGTCACTGGTCCTGTTTAGGTTTACTGTATAAACAATACTCATCCCATAATGGCACTGTGTTGGAGAGGGAGTTGGGCCTGTCAAGGGATATCAGTCACAATAAGAATCTTAATGAAAGTTGTTAATTCTACTGAGAAACCATCCCAGGCAGTGGGGAGAGGAGGGAGGAACCATGCAGGTAGATATTCCTCCATCCAAGCCCTGAAAATGAAGGCAGGGAGCACAGGCCCATGTGTTCCTCAGAACATGGACCAAAACCCAGAGGGGCTGATGGTAGAGGCTCGCCAATCCTGGCTCGTTCGCCAATCCTGGTGTGTGCATCCAAGCATTATGCTCACTCTTTTGGCCAGAAACATGCAATGTATGATCGGTTTTGACCTAACGGACCACTTAGTGTTTGAAAGGCCCTCTTTATACCTCAGACTATTCCAATGGTGTAGATAATATTAAGGATTCAGTCATTTGGGGGAAATGTCACCTTTTCATGATCAAAACATCTAAGACTTTTGTGTTGGTTCTTAATTAAAGGGACGGATCAGAACTGCTTTACACACATAGTCCAGAGTCCGCTGACAGTAGATTCTCCTCCAGTCTCAAGTGGAGTTTGAGAACCTAGTACCTATGCTTAAACAGCTTTGTGAGCTACAGCCTTCTGGATCTTCTTATTGTTACTTACACATTCAGTCGGGAATGTGGTTTCATACCAGGGTTGATTCAGTAGCTTTTGTGTTATGTCTGGGTGCAAAGAACACTGAAACCACACCCTTCTTTCCACAGGGAACTGGATGTGCCTCTGCCTGACATTGACTACGTGGAGATCCCAGTGGATTGGTGGGATGCTGAGGCTGATAAGTCCCTTCTCATTGGCGTGTTCAAGCATGGTGTGTTTTAGAAAATTCCAGATCAACTACCCAGAAAACTGATTCAAGCAATCTTAACTAGGCTGTACATATTCCTGCAAACTCCCAACAATCCCACTATCTAATTCTCAGAAAGCTGAACCTCACAGCTGTCCACCTATCTGGAGTCTTGACCCAATGAATGTGTGACTCATAACAGTACTGTGAATATATTACTGAGAAACTTCAAAAGGATAACTGTAGTTACAAAGAAGTTACTTGATTTTATCCTTTTCTCTTGGCTGTTTGTAGTTAAGGTGGAACTGCATCCCTCTGTTCCATTCATATGGGGGGTAGGTGCAGTTATGCACACTTGTGCACATGTCAGACCCACAGGAGGTTTTGGGGCATCTTCTCTGTCACTCTACATTTATTCTCTTGAGACAGTTTCTCTCACCAGACTTTTTACATCTAGTCTAGATGATAGCCAGCAAGCCCTAGGGACCTTCCTTCTTCCCCTCCACCCCAGCACTGAGGTTATGGGCACACAAATATGTAACCGTGTTTGGTTTATCACATGGATGTCAGGGATCTGATGCATTTCCTCATGCCCTTACAATAAGCACTCTTTCTAACAGTGTTAGTTACTTTCCTGTTGCTCTTTTAGATGCCCTGACAGAAGTAGCTTGGGAGAAAGGCTTGTAGTTTGGGGAAATGTAGTCCATCATGGTAGGTAGGTCACGACAGCAGGAATATGAGGCTGGAGTGGCAGTCAGGAAGCAGAGCCATCACATTCCGTCCATACACCAGAAATAGAAACAGAGAACAGGAAATAGAGAGCTGGGCTCTAAAACTTCAAAGCCCACTCTTAATGACATACTTCCTCCAGCAAGGCTCTGCCTCCTAAAGGTTGCATAACCTCAAACAGTACCACGAGCTGGAGAACCAGGTGTTCAAACATGTGAGTCCATGGGGGGCATTTTCTATTCAAATCACAGCACCAACTGAGTCATCTCCCTAGACCTCGCTCATTTGTCCCTGGTGATCCTTGTGTCTGCCCTAGTGTGTAGCACATAGTAAGTACCCCTGTTACTTGAGTAGAGGAATTAGGGAGTGAAGGCAAGTGCTAGGTTTTAGATCATTTTTGTGTGAAATTCTAAGGTGATTTAAAGAACTCTAGATTCTTAGTTTGTAACTTTACCATCTCGGTATAAAGATGTTCTGGGCAATCTTTAATTCTTTTCATTAACCAAGAAGTTAACAAGAACTGTCATGTTTTTAATAGCTTGGGAAAATGGAAACAAGTGCCTATCCTCACTTGGTAAAGCATTACCTTAAGAGTCTGCACTTGTTTTCTTTTGACTGGCAGTTATTCCAGACGGTTCATTTTCCCTAGATCATGTGCCACAAAGTGTGCACACCTTTCTCCATGCCTTGGTTGGGTGTGTAGTATAGTGCTGGAATTTTTCATCTCCTAAAGTCTTTGTGGGTATGTCTCTCCAGACAGCCTGCTGTGTAGCCATATTTAGGTGAGAAATTTCTGTCTTGGAGCCATCTGTAGTAGAATAGGCTGAGTCTTCAGTTGGAACTCTAGCCTGCAGCCAGAACACCCTGTCGAAAGCCTAGTCTGCATAATGTTCCCGATAGTTCTCACACGCATTAAATGATAACTGCCCCTTTGGGACAGCCTGGGTACATGAAATATTCCTCAAAATGAGGATTTTGGTATTTCTGAACATATTCTTAAAAATTTACTCAAAATGTGGTAAGCAGCCTCCACCTCTTCAAGGACCTGTCTTGGGGTTTTGTAGGTTTTTGTTTTGCCATTACCACTCCTAGTTTCTCTTCCAGGATCACTGCTAGGGGTTTCTAGGAAACCGAATCAGTCTTCCTCACTCCAGCCTTGTAACTAATGAAGAAATAGAAATGCAGAGCCCAGCTATCAGGCCCACACATGATAAGACCAAATATACAGTATAGAAATTTACCCAGGTGGGCACATGGCAGACCCTAGCCTATATCATTGCCATCATGTCGTGCAGAGATCAGGAAGGCAGAACGCTTGTGGACAGTTAACCTCCCTCAATAGTAATGGGACAATAAAGAAAGGCACTCACCGTCTCACTCTCTGATAACTCACCTCTTCATGGGGATCAGACCATGGCAGGAATCTCTTTTAAGACAGACATATTAGGGGAAAGTTTAATTTTGATGTAAGCTTCAACAGAGATAGGGCAGAATAATTTTTCTTCTACACCAGTAATTGGAAGAAAAAGGATCTCAAGAAAACCAGTTCATCTAGTCTTGTTGCTTATTGAGTGAGCATAATCTCAGGCCCTCAAAAACTACAAAAAAAAAAAAAAAAACCCTACAAAACTCAGAATGATGAGGAAGACCAAGCTTCTATTTCTAGAGAACCCTAAGTCTCCTTAGAGAGACTTGCATCGGTCAGATCACCGTTGTAATAAATGACAAAAACAGAAAGCAGTGCAGTTTCTCACGGCACATGCTTCCGTGACAGCATGGCAGCAGCTCCTGTCTAAGATGACAAGTGCATTGGGGCTGGAGAGATGGCTCAGCAGTTAAAATGTGGGCTGCCCTTCTAGAAGACTAATTTCAGCTCCCAGGGCCCACATTTTATGGGCAGCTCACAGCTGCCTGTGACTAACTCCAAGGGATCCAACACTATCTCTTGGCTTCTTTAGACACCTGGGCTCATGTACACAAACCCATACACAGACACAAAATTAAAAGTTAAAAAATCTTAACAAATTTTTAAAAAAGATTGATGTCCTGTAGTTCTTGTAGGAAAGTACTAGGTGCTTTATCCTAGTAACGGATGCAGTACATCACAAAACTGAGGCAGAACAGCCCATTCTGACAAAGTTGAATCTGTTCTTACAACCAAGCAGGTTATCGTTAGCATTCTGCATTTCCTGCACCTACCACAGGGTCCTAGTACATGTCACAGAGCCGATGACTGACATTGTCTGTGAGGAGAACTGCCCTAAGAGTCTTCCCTTGCCTGAAAGAGTGTCTCCCAGAATAGTTTGATATGACAATAGATTTGGGTCTTTTTATTTGGACAAGCCTTGCCTTATTATGAGATTACATTTTACTCTATAATACTTTCAGGAGAATCCCACTCCCCTTCTTGCCCCCTTAAAAAGATTATGTTAGATTCAATAAAATACTATACATCCTCCTGCTTGGGCTTTCTCAGAAAGTACAATTTGGGGGAACTGAAGAGGTGACTTATCAGGTCAAGTTCCTGGCATGCAAGCACAGGGACCTAAATTTGGATTCCCAGTACCACATAAAGCTGGGCATGGTGGCACATACCTGGAGCCTTGGCACTGGGGGTTGAGGAAAGGGCAGAGACAAAAAGATGACGTGAGCTCTCTGGTCACCCTAGCTAGTAGGTGAGCTCTGGATTCAGTGAGACTCTTTCTCTAAAAACAAGGAGAGCAATAGAGGAAGACACTCAACATCAACTTCTGGCCTACACATGTAAGCACAGAGCATTTCATGTCATTGTTTTGCCATTAAAGTCTATCTTCTGGGTCAAAATATTCCTTTTATTTACCTTAAACATGTGATGAGGAACAATTCCAAAGCCCCAGCAAGTGTGTTTTAGGATTTTGTTGTACTAGGTTTGTAACACTGGGCCAAGTCTGCTAACCCAATAAACAGTCATCGTGATCCAGTTCTTAATTCAGCACTTACATCAATTATTTTGTTCAGTTTCCTTTTCTAACTTGTGAGATAGAGTTGGACTGTGTGAAAATAAGTTCATTTAGGACATAACTGGGTATCAGAGTGAGGAATAGGAGAGGAGATTGTCAGGTACCTCGTATCCTTCCCTTTGCTGCAGAACAGCAAACCAGTGAGAGCAGTTCAGCATTGCATCTGCTCACAGGCAGTGTTTACGCGAGCTC